>NC_084932.1:300000-475000 GCF_958298935.1 Phragmites australis | reverse complement strand
GGCCACGACACATGCATGATTTAGCTTCGTCTTGATGCAAGCTTCATGATGGTACCACGTACTCCTCTAGTACTCCCACAGTTTTGAGGCTAAACCGCGAAACCATAGCACACTTCTCAAAATGTGATTTCCAACTTGCTTACACTTTAAGTAAGCATTCCGATGTCAACACGTGTACTTTGTCTTGTGATCCTAACCGCCAGCAAGTCTCTTACGCTCTCGATCCCTCGGGCCGCCTTGTCACTTGCACCGACATCCTCTTCGCTTAACTTTGTCAACATATCGTCTCCATCCGCCTTTCATGCTTTGCTTGACCTTCACGTGTTCAGCTAGGATCACCCTTAACACCATCCAGTGTGAGGAATCGTCCAAACAGTATTCTAATTAATCATTAAGTCGATCATTTACTTAATTATGACTTCAACGATTAATCAGAATACTATCTCGGTAGTACCGACACGTGTTTTATACTCAAGATCGAAACACACACCTTACCAACATAAGCAATCACAACCAAGCTTAATAAAGAGCGAGTAATTAAATTATATTACAAATTCTTAAGCATATACAAGTTTGAAAATTTACAGCAAAAGAGATCCAAGAGAATACTAAAACTGATCAACTCCTAACCAAAAGAGAAACTACGCAGTGGAAACAAAAGCTATAGACCACAAAAGGTGGGTGAAACCATATGGCCTCAGGGTTCACCTCAAAAGAGCGATCACAAAGTAGTTGCCTACTCATGTCCGCCACCCTCGGCAGGCGTGAAGTAGCCAAAGACCAACTCCTCCTCGACGATAACACCTGAAAAGCAGCGTAAATATGAAGGTACTCGCAAGACTTAATCTATAATAGGTACTTATAAATAGTCCGGCTCTGAAGATCATGCATTTGGATATTAACAAGAAAATGCCACATGGTTAAGTAAATTTCATATGCGAAAGCGAATTTGACATAAATATGTGTGAGCATCGATACTAGACCAAAGTAACAAACTAGTCCATAAAACATCAACTGAACATAATATAAAAGGAACCATAGGAATAAAATCTGTAAAGCACCATCTCAACCCATCAACCACCTCAATCCACATTCGTAACTCTACTACTGCTGCAAATAGATAGAAGCATGCTCATGACCGAGAGTGCGGCATTTCGAAATATTTTTACACTTTGCAGGGGTACTCCTTTACCTACATGACTTGAGGACCATACGGCTTGCATGACCACACATGTCAATACAAGGGGTACTCATGTCAACCTTTTCCAATAAGCCTTGACCATTTGATCATGCGTCGATAGGTGCGTCGGTCATCCAGAATTACTCCCGGAGTAAATTGGATACCCCAACCAGTCTCATGCCCGACATCATCGACCCGCACGCCAAAAAGCCACAACTACAAGGGTAATCGGCTTATCGTTCCCATATGCGACATGTAGTAAACGCGGAAAGTGATAAAGCCAACTGCAACAACGATCGATGTTTAAACGATGCAAGCAATCTACGGTATCCGGATTCCTCTCCCGACCTACCCAGGGAAACTCCACATCCGGACAGGAGAAACACCCCTAACACCGTCCACATCTCGACTCATCCTCGCCACCCATCCAACCAACACTATTAACCCATCATTGTGATAATAGTATAAGTAATTAGGCCTATGCTCGCAAATGATGAAACATTTCACGCTCGACTTCTACCGAAGAACCTAAGCATGCCTAAGTAATTCGGTTAGCCTTTGAATTAGACATCATCAAGTTAAAGCCCAGCTACAAGGATATGGAATTCCAATACTCAAGATGGGGAAAGTAATGCATTAATATAGGTTCTACCCATACCAAACCCAACAACAACTCGAACTTATACATAACATACATAAATCATATTTATCAATTTATATCATACAAGATCCAAATTATTAGGAGAAGTATGCTTATATGCTTGCCTTGCTGCTCAGGTGACCGCCTAATGCTACTCTTGCAACACTCGTAGAATTCTGTAGATCGGCGTCGCCTTCAACCACGGTCACGACACACTCCGATTCTTTGTTCACTAAAGGGGAATGTGTGCAATGATAAGCATGAATTAAATGCACAATGTATGCTACAACATGCATAACAACAAGTTAAAAGTGTAAGACATATGGAGGAATAACGAAACTTGTGATCTAAATAATGCCGGAAAAGTAACAGGAGGTCGAAGACTCCGGGTTGAACTCGGAGACTCCGGGTTTTGGAACCTCCTGGCTATCCTCTGGACTGGGGTCTCGGTTAGCCATTTTCTGATTAACCTAGAACCTTCGGGTGAGTCCAAATACTCCGGATCAGGCCAGACATTCCGGGTGAGGCTCTGAGTGGGGCTCTCTGCTAACTCCAAAATGAATCTACCTGGACTCTCCGGGTTTAATTATGACTCTTTGGGTTCTGATCGAGTTGAGTTCTAAAGTGTTTTTCCTCGGTCGATTTCACTCGCAGGTTAAATCTATGCTACACAAACATGTATATGAACTATACAAAGGGTTATAGACTTAAATTACACACTAACTCCGTATGATTTTTTAATACAATTTGATGGGGTTTTCATTGGGCTACCCAGACTATCCGGGTTGATCCGGAGTATTCGGGTTGTCTAGAGAGGTTTCTTCGAGGGGGGAAAACTCGGTCGATTTGATTTGTGAGCCTCTCCAAGCCAAAGAGAAACATGTTTGGAATAGTTTATAGAGTCTAGAACTCACTCACCAACCTAGCAACATGATTCCTAACTCAAATCTCACCCAAATCCTTATTTTAGCTCCAAATCTCAAGAATTCAAGAACTCACAACTTTAGCTCCAAACTCAAAATCGACCAACCAAATCATGCATTCTTGCCATAGAAAGCCTAAGGGACTTACCCATGGTGCTTGTGGAGGTTGGTGACCATCGGAGGATGGAGAAAACACTAGGAAAGAGGAAGAACGCCGGTGTTCCTCGTTCTTCAACCAAGAACACCAAAACTAGTCAAAACCGGCTTGAATCTTCCGGGAAAACAAAAATGAATTGGATGGATGAATAGCTTATGAGCTCGTGATCACGTGAGTACCATATGAATACCTCAAATCCTTTTCTTGAGGTCAGATTTTGGGGAGAGGGAGAGAGTGCTTGAGAGAGGGAGCGAGAGAGGGAGCGATCAGCTCCTTGGGCCGGTTGGGAGCACGGGAGTGAGAGAGAGAGAGGGGGTGGGTGGGTGAGGTAGCTACTATCCACGAGGGAGAGAGAGGGGTGGTTGGCCCACTTCGGTGGGGCCTACGTGTTAAAGAAACAAGACATTTCTAATGTGATTTCTATTCTTTTCTCTCCCAAATTACCTTCTTTCATCTAATTGACTTTAAACGAATTGCACTAGCGTTCCAAAATAAATTACCCCGAAATTAATTATGACCCTAATGACACATAATTAGACTTAATTACATGACTACGGTTTTAGGACGTGACGTCCGGCCTCCTTTATCGTCCGGCACTTAGCACTCCACTTCCCCGATCATCTCGTCGTCGATTGCCAAGTTGCATTATCTCCAATACATATCTCCAACTTCAATTCCAGTTAGTCTATAATCAATATGCTCAAATAAAATCTTAAATCAATTCAAATCGCATCAAAGCTCATGTAAAATCGAAGATCATCAAACCAAATAAATACCAATATTAATCATTCATCATAAGTAAATCAAAAAATATTTCAACTTGGTTTCTTAAATTCGGTAGTTGCTAGAGATGGAAAAAAAATACGAGATGTTATAATAGTATTAGAGGATGCTATAATAATATTATAGAAGATAATATTTTAAAGTATACGGTAGAGATGGTCTTAAGGGCTGCTTCTCTATCGTGCTAGAGTACGTAGACTGTAGAGGTTGACTTAGGGCCTGTTTGTTTCAGCTGGAGATTCTGAAAAGCAGCTTATAGAAGCTGGATTGTGAAAAGCTGGATTGTAAAAAGCTGGATTGTGAAAAGCTTTTTTATTATAGATTCTAAAAAAATTTTGATGGACAGTTTAGTAAAATGGACTTTCACAACCTATCAAAAGCTGAGAAAAATCAGTTTCTCAGATTCCCACAATCCAACCAGCAGATTTTAAAAAACTATAACAAAAAATTGTCTGTTTGTTTCAGCTTCGGATTGTGGCTGAAACGTGCCCTTCCCAACGCGATGCATGCATGGCCCGGTGTTCTTTAATTTGTGATCGATCGAAGTCAAAAAAATCTGCAGGTTTTCTGTACATCTGTGCTAACATAACAGTAGTGGATTGTATTATGACAAAGGAAAACTAACATTGCTCTTGTATTTCCTTCTACGAAGTCTTATGAAAACTTATTTTGTACCTACTTCTTTCTAGAAAACTAGTCTTATCTTATGAAAAGATAGGAATTAACACCTTTCTGAATCTTTCTCCTGAAAAAATGCCTGTTGGTGGAGATATTTCTTGCATTCCTTATTTACCACCGGATCGGAAGTTTTAATTTAGAAATCCCTGGCTGTGAGCGCTCTAATACTAAAATCCAATCATCCAAGCTACTTGTAGTCTTGTGTGTGTTGCTGGTTGATCATCTTCAAGAATAACTAGTCATGCGTTCGTCATAGTACAGCTAATTTCATTTGGCTTCATGACTGAAAATTGGATCAACGTACCACAAGTTTAATATGGCACTAGAGAAAGGAAAGAAATATATTGTGGCTACAAGTGTGAAAGCATATGTCTCTGCTTTGACGTACGCCAGAGAAGAAGGCATGCAAAAACAAATCTTTCTGAAGTTACCATCACTTCTGCAAGAACATCCAGCCGAAAGAAACAGTTACGTTGCACACTGAATCTATCTATCTATCTAATGGACAAATGGATGGTGACGACGCGCGTCGGTATGTCCTCAGATCCATATATAATTTTTCTTTTGGAGAAAAGAGATGGGCAGGCATGCAGGACGGACAAAATTAAGTCACCTTCAGGGAAAAGTGCCAACGCGATACATTATTAACTTGAAATATATACTTGCAATTGCGTCGATCATTTTTTGATGTTTTAATAATTTGTTTTCCAAGTTGGGCAGCTCCATCATATACATCCATCCATGATCCATCTATGGGTGGCTGCATGCTGATGGTTCACCGTCCAAATATCTCCCTCTGATCCCTCTCGGTCGCTGGAGCAGCCAAGTCAATTAAGCTAGCTAGCATTGGCCGCGGCGGATCGGAGGGAGGCCGTGTCGTCCTGCTCCAGCGACGAGGGGCCAACTTCACCTTCACCTTCACCTTCATCCAACTCGACAACCGGCACTTATTTTATGACTAGCGAGCTACACCACACCATGGTTTGGCCGTTTGTTAAGCGAAAGGCCGGGGACCCCTGAATAATTCATTATAATGCTTTTAGTTGTGATTTTTGCCGTTTTCACATGTTCCGGCCCTTTAACATCATGATTATCTCCCAAAGGAGATCGAGTGAGCATCGTTCCACCCTATTCACCAATAATGCACAAGTGTTTGACAGGGACGTGACCACCTCCTCTTATATCTAAGCTAGTGATTAGGACTACTCTAAGTACTGGTACATATATAGAAGAGAAGAGACAAAAGAGGTATCAACTAGTCCTTATAGAATACTACCACCATTTTAATATACGTACCCACAAAATGGTGTGGATGAATAAATAGAAAATTGAGGAGAGAATGAAAGTAATGTTAACTTGTTTGTCATTTAATTTACTCAAGGATCGGGATCTTCTAGGAAAGCATTGGATGATTGTGGTAAATTTGCCAAGTGGACACGCAAGAGCGGACGGTACACGTCCAAATCCAATCTTTTTGCTATTGGTATGGTCATCGTGATCATGACTAGAAAGTAGAAAGTAGCATAGCATATACAGCAGGATGAGCACTGGTAGATCCAGATGCCTGCACTACAAATTTAATTTGCATGACAGGTTGAAAGCAAGATCATGTATGTATATATCGGGTGGAAAACAATGGATTTCCTGCTTGTTCATAGCTCGTAGAAATAATATATATTCTTGTACCTCCAACAGTTTTGGATTAATTTAAGAGTAGAATCTGTATATACAGGCCGTGTCATTGGTTAATACTGCACGAAACAAAGACTGTTGAAAATTTGTCAATTTTTAATAGAAAACACATTGACACATCCCATGTATATATGTTGATCGACCTTGTTGTTTTTTCTAGGACTTAATTACTTTAATAAAAAAGAAAAAAAAAGAGGGGGGAGAAGGAAAGGTTAATCGAGAGGATATAAACAGTTTGTGCTGCTGCTGCTGCTACATTAGAATTGATCCTGTTGGGGGCCACATAGATTTAGTACGTCTTAAGCTAGATAGCAAGCGATTAGATGTCTTATTCTATTCGGTTGAGGAGGAGGAAAAGACAAAAAGATGCTTATCCATGGAAAGGTCCTTTTGGACAGGTGACAAAAGGCAGACTTTTTCTTTCAAATTCCTATTCCTCTTACTCTTTTTTTCCCTCTCCGCATCGGCATAGCTATTCAGCGTATCTCACTTCTTGCAGCTCTCATGCACACCACAGCACAGCACAGCAGCCACATCACTTCCACTTGTTGTACCGCCCACCAAGCAAGGCACTGTACAGTAGCAATACCAGTAGATTTATTCGAGACATTCTATTTTACTATCTAACGTATCGTTTGCACACTCCATAAATTCGTAGTGAACCTAATGAATCTAGATAGTTAGTTAAAATAAAAAGAAGAAGCAGATAAGATCCATAGAGATCGGTCACCACCCGATCCCCACCCAGAGCTGTCCGACGCATCTATTGCCCCAACCCTAGGTGCTGCCACACTATGTCCCACGGGCTACCACCGCCTGCCGCCAGTCACGCCTGGCCGTCCCGTCGCTCCACCCTGCGCCTAGCTGAAAAGGGATCTGATGTCGTCTAGAGGGGGTGAATAAATGTATCCTCAAAATTTTTATAAACTAAATGCAGCAGATTAGCAATATGCAGACAGTCCGCATATTTTTTCGGAACCTCCGTAGATTTACGGAGGTTCAGCAAAAATCTGTGGATACTCTGAAGATTTCAAGAAAAACTTAAGTAGATGTCTATGCAACTCAACGTGGATCAAATTCACGAATTACCCAGCACCAGTGGATATATTCTAACCTATTTCATCAAGTACTTGCAGCTCAAACCTCACAATAAAGTAGATCGAGTAATATGCACAAATAATGAACAAGAACTCAAGAATAAGAAACAAGGGAGGAGACACACGATTTGTTTTTCGAAGTTCGGACACCTCCACTAGAGGTTCCTACATCTCCATTAAGAGGCTCGGTCACCTTGAGCCGAGTCTCTCTCAACCCTTTTCCTTTCCAAGCTCGATCACTCTTGAGCTTGACTTCTACTCTCGATTTCTTTTCTTGCGGAGATGAAATCGAAGCCTTTACATACTTTCGTGGCACACCATAACCTTGGGTGCTCACCTGCGCCACCTAGCCGCCTAGGGGATTGAATCCCTAAGAGTAATAAACACTTCATGAACTTCTTGCCGATGAACTTAAGTGCTCAAGATGGAATTTAGCTCACTTGCACTCAATCTTTTAATTCTCAACCCAACTCACTTTTCTTTTCAAATATCACACTAAAATGAAGTGGGGAGAGCTCTATTTGGCTTTGGGTAATTTCGTGGAGGCACCGGCAGCTCTCAAAGAGGGGGTGATGGGATATTTATATCCAACCCCTCAAAACTAGCCGTTACATCTATTGAAATGCGAACACTCCGTAAAAGCGCAGACACTCCGCAAAAGTGCTAACCCTCCGCACATCCCAGTTAACCCTAATTCTGCTCAAGTGCGGACTATCCATAAAAATGCGGAGGGTCCGCATTTGCACATCTGAAAAAGGTTAAGGCTAACCTAGGTGCATGTGTTGTGCTTGATGTGTTTATCATATTTAGGTTGGTTAGAAACTTTTGAGCACTGAGACACGATAAATAGCTCTATGTTGCATCTCTCTTGATAGTGCAGTATATCTTTACTCAATTTTAAAAATAAAACACGTTTGAATCACATTGAGTCTTTGAATACCTTCTAGTATCGTTTCTTTCCTTCAAACTTAGAAGGTTGCCAACTTTTATATCGTCGTCACTCCATCTCGTCTTGCTTCTTCATGTGATTAGTGTGAATCACCTATAGCTTCCCATGGCCTCACACGGCATCGGCACAAAGCCTTTACTCGCTCTTCACCACCGTCTTGGTCCTTCGACGCCAAACCATTTGCTTACCCTTCCCATGGCCTCACACGATATCGCAGCCGAGTCTTGCTTGCCTTTCACCGTCTTGCCATAGAAAACCATTTTGTATACGACATCTTCAATAAATTCACTTTATCATATATGGAGTCTAATTTTATTCTTCACTCTTGGTATATATGATTTCAATTCAACTTATGTTTATTTATGGATTCTAACCCAACTCACTCTTAAGCACAAAGCACATGAGTTAATCTATAAAATCTAATTGATAATGACATAACTTTAGTTACTTGATCTCCACAAGTGACTTAGCCTTCATGCTTATCGCCAATCTTCTTAAGCTTTTTCTTCTCCTCATGAGCGTCATTAAGAGCTCAATGACATCGATGCATTCTTTTTGATCTTATGGAATTCCTCAATGAATCCATATCTTATTACTTATGCATGTTCTATAGAATAATTTAATAACAATTCTCAATAATATTGTTAGTCCATATGTATTATCATTAACTTATCCGAGCATCACTTAGAGCTCATTCATCTTGATGCATATTTCTTCTCCATGCATCACCTATAGAACAACCTACTGATAATTCTCAACAATATTGTTAGTATATAGGTATTGTCATTAATTATCAAAATCACACATAAGGGCTAGATGCACTTTCACCAGCCGTGCTCGAACCCATCGGCGCTGCGCACTATCACCGGTGTGCTACTGACCGGCCAAGGCTAGAGGGGGTTGTAGCATGGGTCGTGTGGGGGAGGGGGTGGCTGACAGCAAGAAAGAAGAGAAGAAAAGAAAAAGAAGAGAAGAAAAGAGAAGAAAGAAGAAGAAAGGAGGAGGAGGAGGAGGGGTTTTCGCGGGAATCACCGAATCCGTCGTTGATTTAGCTTTCTAGCTATGAAGGTTACTTCTAATTAGTCCTTAGAAGCCTGTAGATGTGTGGGGGCGATCGATTTAGTCATCGAATTAGTGTTTCGATGATACGTTTACGTGCAACGATTAATTAGAAATTGAGGTTTAATAGGTGCCATTTTTGACAATATGCAGGTTACAATGTATGTTGTAGGCCGCGTCAATTTCTCTCTGTTGGTGTTGGTCTTGTTCTTTTTGGTTAAGCAGTTTGTGAGTAATTGTTAAATCAGTGTTGTCACTCAGCAAGAGTTAGTTTGTGCATCGTTGTTTTGTTCTTTGGTCTTTGACCTCGTTAGTGGAAGTTCTCACTTGACGTCTTGCAAGCTAAGTGGTAGATGTCTTTCCGTAGATCACGGTTGTGTTTGTGGGGTTTTCGGGCGTATGAGTGTCTCCTTTTATTTTTTATTATTGCGATTTTTTGGTGCTAATTCATGCACTTGCTCAGGTGGTGTCGCTTTGAGACGTAGCTAGTTCCCACATTCGTCGTCAGTAAAGATAAGTGAATGTAGCAGATGACTACTCTTTAACTTGTTATTTGGTTATCTCAATCTTTTAATTGCCGTACTTACTAATAATTTATTAAATTAAATGTGAACATGTGAATTACCTTATGCCTTTTGAAAAATTGATGTTTTTCCTAGATTATGAGGTAAAAGACTTCTCTCTTGCAGTTGTTTATATTCCTCGAATGCGAAGGATGACTCATATATCTATGTTGAAATTATGTCATTCAATTATACATGATGTTTTAATATTTACTTTCTAAATGTACTTTTTAAATTTTACTTAAATTCTTGAATTAAGAAATGAAGTAAGCAAGATTTATCGCTTGAAGGTTGTTTATTTACCATAATGTGCAATGTTATAAGTTATGTTGTTACCTATGCATAAATCATGTCATACATATGCATCTCATGTATTGGAAGTTATGTTGCCGTTTATGATCGCGACCGTACTAGTACAATATCGTATGTTACCCGAGAAAGGTTACGGTACACACCCTTACGTTACTCGAGGAAGCGTAAGGGTGAGGGTGAGAAAGAGAATGTCATATGCATTTCGTATGGATGACTTTACTTTAATCATTTCGATGTCATTTTTATATTGTAAGGAAGTCTTTAATACTATTTTAGTTGATACTGCTATGGTAAAACATAGCTAGCGGATGATAGTATGTGGTTGTTATTGTATGTATTATCAAGCAAATCATGTTTTTAGATATTGCTAAAATATTCAGCTTATTATCTTTGTTAAAGATAAATATTTAATCATTGTAGCTAAATAGCTTGCTAAAGCAATTTACTTGCTCAGATTTTTAAATGTTACCCTTGCTACCTTTACAGGTGCGCCTTGAGATGCAGTCGAGCATGCAGGATGGATACCAGCATGACTTTTGCATAGATCACCTTCACTTATTGACCTTCTGGTTGTAATGTCAGTTTAATGCCTCTTAGTTGTTGTGTTGTATATCTGATTCGTTGTGACATGAAAATTTGATTGAGGCTTGTTCCTCTTGCTAGGGTGCTTACTACGGTTAGTGCGATGATATATTTATCTCTTGCTATTTGAAGTTTGGTCAGTTATACATCTAGTTATAGAGGAGGCACTGCTGAAATTTTATTGTTCGACGGCCTCATATATAGATTTGTAGCACTTCAGGCTTGTGGTAGTCCCCGAAGTATTACATTTTAGTAATATGATATGTTTCTGATGTTATTTTGCATTCATATTTTAGTATTTTTGGGTCAATTGTTAAATCTTTTATGGCAGCATGTTTACTTTAATCCTTATAATAAATATCGGCTACGTATATTTATAGATGTAAAAATTAAGATATTTTTATTACTTTAATGAAATAGAATGCTCTTTATCTAAAAAGTGCACTCTGAGTGCATGTTTCTTCCGATTTTAGCTTGTTGGAGGTCACTGTCAATATCTTGACTTGAACAGAAGGTGGAACATACCTGGTGTGTAAATTGAAACTTTTGAAGGTCCGAGCACCTCTAGCGTGTGGAATATCTTCCCTAGGAATACCTTGCAATCATGCATACCTAGGAAACTTGTTCCACGCTGCCTGCCAATGTTTCTTCTGGACCATGAGCAGGAAATACACTTTGGAGATATTGGTGGAGAGAAGGTTGTGAGTAATACTTAAGGTTTTTTTGCTAGTAATTTCTGAAGATATTTATTAAGATAGGAGGAAAGATGTATAATATTTGGTTTGTTACATATGTATGGGTGCAAAAATAGTTAATATGGACATGTATAATTAAGCTAGGTTATACACATACGTAATCTCTATTTATATAAAATACGAGTTGATTCCAGTGTTATCTGTTTCCATCTCACCAAACCTATAAAATTCGAATAGGTTATCTACTTTTACCGTTCATCCTTGTCCTCCTGTATCATCGCTTTGTTACCGGCTACGGATATGAGACACATTTTATTAATAAAAATAAATAAAAAATTAGAAGAGAAATTAACAGATAATCTCATTCTTCATTTTTGGATCCCATCTAAAATCAAATTACAGCATCGCTCTCAACGTATTCATTCAGCGATGTTTCTATATCGTATCTATATTTTTAAACTTAAATTTAATATTATTACTCTAATATTTATATTTTTATTTCTATGCACTTGTACTTAGCTAGTTAAAATGAGCTTGATGATAGTGTTAGTATGCTACTCAGCTAGTGTGGATGGGAGCAGGCCACCAAATTTGGCCACTCCGGCTGCTCGCGTGTGGGGCCCACCTAAACAGCAAAGCAAAATAGCAGCAGCAACACCTGCTGCTATTTCCTTTCTTTCTTTCTTCAGAAATGATAAAAAAGAGAAAAGGAAATGCAGCTGGAGATATTACTCCAGTATATATAAGCCAGGAGAGGCAGAGCAGCTGGAGATATTTCCTTCTCCACTCCACTCCACCCCTCAACTTTCACTTTTTTACAAATCGCACCTTCTATGTTTACATTTTGCCCCCATGCCCAGTAAAAGCTAATTGCAACCAGCCCCCCCCCCCCCGACCGACCGACCGACCAGTCATGCCGACGCCGGTCGCTGCGGCGCGCCAGTGCCTCTCCCCCGCCGCCGTCACCGCCCTCGACGCCGCCGTCGCCTCCGCCAGCCGCCGCGCCCATGCCCAGACCACCTCCCTCCACCTCATCTCCTCCCTCCTCGCCCCCACAGCCCCGCCGCTCCTCCGCGACGCCCTCGCCCGCGCCCGCAGCGCCGCCTACTCCCCCCGCCTCCAGCTCAAGGCCCTCGACCTCTGCTTCGCCGTCTCCCTCGACCGCCTCCCCTCCTCTTCTTCAGCCTCCTCCTCCTCCTCCTCCTCCAACGAGGAGCCTCCCGTCTCCAACTCCCTCATGGCCGCCATCAAGCGCTCCCAGGCCAACCAGCGCCGCAACCCGGACACCTTCCACTTCTACCACCAGGCCACCACCGCGCAGCCCCCCACCGCCGTCAAGGTCGACCTCTCCAACCTCGTCCTCGCCATCCTCGACGATCCCCTAGTCAGCCGCGTCTTCGCTGACGCCGGATTCCGCAGCGGCGACATCAAGCTCGCCATCCTCCGCCCCGCGCCGCCCATGCCGCTACTCGGCCGCCTCCCCACGCGCGCCCGCCCGCCGCCGCTCTTCCTCTGCAGCTTCGCCGCCGCCGACGACGCCGGCGTCCCCTCGCCCGCCGGCGCCGGCGCCGGGGAGGAGAACTGCCGCCGCATCGCCGAGATCCTATCCCGCGGCCGCAACCCCATGCTCGTCGGCGTCGGGGCCGCATCCGCCGCGGCCGACTTCGCCGCCGCGTCCCCGTACCGCATCCTCCCGGTCGGCCCCACCTCCATCGGCCAGACGAACCTCGGCATGGCCGCGGCAACGGCCACCTCCGGTCTCATTGTAAGCATCGGAGACCTCAAGGAGCTGGTCCCCGACGAGGCCGAGCTCCAGGACAGTGGGCAGCGGGTGGTGACGGAGGTGACGCGGGTGCTGGAGATGCACAGAGCGGGGCGCGTCTGGGTTATGGGGTGGTCGGCCACCTACGAGACCTACCTCACTTTCCTCTCCAAGTTCCCGCTCGTCGATAAGGACTGGGAGCTCCAGCTGCTGCCAATCACCGCCGTGCGTCCTGCAGGCGGAGTCACGCCTCCTACCACCACCGTCGCTGCCTTGTCCAAGCCTGCTGCAGCTGCAAGTACAAGGTGAACAATCCTCTTCGCTCGCTTTTCTATCCATCTCGCATGAATTGTTTATTTGTTTGTTATGCATAAGATTTGATTAGCATCCATGCGCGGTGACTGCTGTGCTTAGTTAGCTTATTACTCCTACCAGGATGTTTCTTTTATGCCTGCTTAGCAGCACAAGTACTGTGATTAGTTTATGTTCTTGACTAGGTTAATGTTTGTAGAGTGTGGATCTCTGTGTTTGCCCGTTGTAGCATGACTATTTTTCAGACATGTCCGATGGCCCGAGTCATTTTTATAATACTGTAATCAGTATTAGAGCATTTTGTTTTCTTGAACACTCAGGATAGTAGAGCATTTTGGTCAATAAGCTCTTTAAATATGGTAATTGGTGACTAGAATGTTTTTCTTCTGTCTGTTCTGTTCTGTCCTGTCCTTTTCTACTGGTTTACTCATTCCACGATGCAGACTTCTTTTGATGAAGCTTGATCTGGAGTGGTGATATGCTTGCGTTAGTTATCTATCCAGTAGACATGCGTGTTGCATCTTGAGCTGTGCAGTTTATGCTGCTATGGCCATTGAATAATGCGGAGTTGTTTGGAGATTGAGTTCATAGTGCAGAATACAGACTTAAATCCATGTTGCCATAGTTTTTGTGACTTTGAGTTTCCAGTTGCACTCCACGTTTACTCCATTCTTCGTTTCTTCTGGATACATGATCGATTTAATCCGATTATTACACTAGACTAGATGTCTCTCCACTTTCTTTCTGGAAACAAGTTGTCAGTTGATGGGCCTGATGGCATCTGAACCTTCCATGTCATGTTGTTTTGGATGTTGTGTTGATGGCTGCTACCTGTATTCTTTATTGATTCCTTAGCTTTTAGGATGTGTTTGCTCACTTTTAACCTTTGCTTGGAGTTCTATGTTCCCATATTCATTTGATCTTTTGGATGTTTGTTACTACATATGCATGGCTTAAAGTAGAGGTTTCACTGCCTATATAGCATCTATGAAGTTACCATTTAGAGCTTGATAAAAAAAGAAAGAGAGTTGAGGTTGTGCACCGGAAGAAATACAGTTTCATGCCAAAAATGGCAAAAACTTGTGCTAAAGCACATGTGCTGTCTGAATCTCTAATGCACATGTTAGAACTTGGGGTCAGATGTGTAGCAACTGTACGTTATTTATGATTTTTGATCCGTAGCATAATTTCAACGATAATTAAGTAGCTGAAGGAAGAACCAGAGTTGGAGCACTTGATTGAAGCAGGACTTGGCTTGGCTTTTATTATGAACTCCATTTGCTCTGTTCTACCTTGATCGATCTCTTTTGTAGAGTCTTTTCTTTTGTGATTCCTAATTACGAGCCATCCTTTCAACCTTGATACTTTTGGTAATAAATAAACACAGCAGTATCCTGAATTAAAGATTGTTTGATTTGAACCATATCTTGCAGTTTAATGGCTTCAGCTTTAGATGATCTTCTCGATGTAGGAATATCTACAGCTAAATCTGGCTGGAAGTTATACACGTTCTTCGTATTTGTGTAAACAAATTTGGGTGATCCAAAATCCTGAATCTTGTATGGCGTTTCCATCTCTTGTGGAAAATGTTACTGACGAGAGATTACATGTTTACAAGTGCTGTTCATTACAAAGTGACATCCACTAGATGTCTACTGTTAAGGACTTTTCACTTATGTTCAGTAGCATCAACTGGATCTAACAGTTTCAAACTTGTAATTTGCAGCTTGATGGAGTCATTTGTTCCTTTTGGAGGATTTTTGTGCGATACCTATGAAGCAAACAGCCTTGCAGCAAATTCTTGCCCTCAGTCCCTGAGGTGTCAACAGTGCAACGATAAATATGAGCAAGAAGTTGCAACTATTGTTAGAGGAAGTGGCATTACAGCTGAAGCCCACCAGGAAGGTCTACCTTCCCTGCTGCAGAATAGCAGCATGATGGGTCCTAACAATGGATTTGATGCGGTCAAGGTGTGAGGCCACTTCTATCTTTTTGAATTTTGAAGTTAAATAGTGAATGCAACATGTACAGCACGTTGATAGTTGAATAATTTTGGATATGATTGGTATAAAAGATGCACAGTTTTTCTTCAGTGCAGGCTAGAGATGATCAGATGGTATTGAATTCAAAAATTTTGAATCTACAGAAGAAGTGGAATGAGTACTGCCTGCAGCTCCACCAAGGCTGCCAGAGGATCAATAGAGATCCGAACCAGTTATTTCCACATTACATTGGTGTTCCAGATGATAGGGAAAGAGCAGCAAATCCAAGCAAAGGTCCAGAGGTAGTTGCACTTCAAAGGGTGGTAGTTAAACCTTCTGCAGTGTCTGCTTCACATACCAACACAACTGCAAAGAGTATTTCATCGCCATCTATCTCCAGCCAAAGGAATGAAGACCTTGTACTGAAACTTCAAGTCAGGCAATCAAAAAGTGATGAACACCTTCAAGATAGGGGTGTGCAATCCCAACATAGCAACTCATCAAATTGTGATAATTGTGAAGATCATGCGTCACCATCATCTCCTGCACCTGTTGCGACTGATTTGGTTTTGGGCACCCCTCGCGAATCTTCTTCCAAGGATTCAAGTGTTGCTCAGTGTAAACATGGACAGGATGCCAACGGGTCTATCCACCTGATGCCCAAGAAGGTGGGCGGTTTAAATCTGAAGCCTCCACAGCTCTTTGTACAACCTTACTCTTGCTCCAGGATTTCCTCAAATTGGGGTCAAACATCACCTAGTGCTGTGCATTCAGCAGCTTCAGGAAGCACTTCTGCCTTTGGCCAATGGCAGAGGAGGCCTTCACCCCTCGCAGCACAAAGCTTTGATTTGAGCAATTACAAGCTACTTGTGGAACGCCTGTTCAAGGCAGTTGCAAGGCAGGAGGAAGCCTTGAGTGCTATTTGTGAATCCATTGTGCGGTGCCGGTCAATGGAGAGGCGCCGTGGTGCAAACAAGAAGAATGACATATGGTTTAGTTTTCATGGCCCCGACAGCATAGCCAAGCGGAGAGTTGCTGCAGCACTTGCAGAGCTGATGCATGGCAGCTCAGAGAACTTGATTTATCTGGACCTAAGTCTCCAGGACTGGGGTGATTCCAATTTCAGAGGAAAGACTGGCACAGACTGTATTGTTGAGGAGTTGAGAAAGAAGCGCCGATCAGTTATCTTCCTTGATAATATCGACAAGGCTGACTGCCTTGTTCAGGAGAGTTTGTCTAGTGCCATTGAGACTGGTAGGTTCTGCAACTCGCACGGGGGGAGGATGGTCAACCTTAATGACTCAATTGTGGTGTTGTCTACACGAATGATCCGAGGATGCAAAGATGCCTCTCTTGGGATGGAAGAGGACCATGCTTTCTCAGAAGAAAAGGTTCTTGCAGCTCACAGGCATCAACTGAAGATCTTAGTTGAACCGGGTGCAGCGAACATCAGTGGAGGCCCTGGAGGTAAAGTAGTAGTTTCCTCAAGGCATTCTGTCACCAACATTCAAGCATCTTTGCACTCAGGTTCTGTCAGTAAGCGAAAGCTCAACATTTCTGATGGGCAAGAAAAGCTACAAGAACAGCCGAGCACTTCAAAGCGACTGCATAGAGCATCAAGTGTTCCATTTGACCTGAACCTCCCTTTCAACGAGGCTGAACCCCATGATGATGACGACGACGATAGCAGCAGCCATGACAACTCATCCGGCAATCCAGATGGATCTGTTGAGAACCTCTTGCGATCAGTTGATGAGTCAATCAATTTCAAGCCATTTGATTTTGGTAAACTTTGTGAGGACATGCTGCGGGAGTTCAGCAATACCATGAGCGGCATTCTGGGTTCCGAGTGCAGGTTGGAGATCGATGTTGGGGCTATGGAGCAAATACTGGCAGCGGCATGGGCATCGGACTCAGAGAAGAGGCCTGTGCAGGCGTGGCTGGAGCACGTATTTGCCAGGAGCCTTGAGCAGCTGAAGCTCAAGTGTAAGAATGTGAGCAACTCTGTTCTGAGACTGGTCGCATGCGAGGATGCACCACTGAAGGATGACGGTTTTGGAGCCTTGCTTCCTTCAAGAATAATTCTAGATTGACAATGATATCTGTTGGTATAGGGATTGGATTGCTGTAAGTATTGGTTAGCCAACCCACCGTAGTATATCATCATTATTTTGTCGCTGAATAAGCTGTACGTATGTAGTCGTAGTCTAGTTCATGTTGATGCCTCGGGGTTCTTCCAATTAGCTGTACGTTTGTAGTCGTAGTCTAGTCCAAAGGCACGCCATTTTTCTAGTGTATATTGTAATGATGGATCGTTTACTGTGGGTTGTCAATATAAGCTAGGTTGATCCATGTATATATAGGTATATGGTGGTGCATTGTAGGCTGCTCATGTTGAGTTCCATAAGCAGGTTACCTTGTGCATTTGGCCAACTTGTCTATGTGTGTGCCTGTGGTGTGGCTAAACATAGATGTGTCCAATATATAATTCACGCGTGCGTATTCACCATGTAAACGAGCTGTTTTTATAGATAGATAGATAGATATACTGAACATCGCTTTCGTTTCGTAGCAAGCCTGCTGTTGCTTTTGCTGTCTTCTTAAGTCAGTTATAAGTGATAAGTCGTAATATTACATATCACTTATAACAAATAATAAGTGATGAGTAATATTATCACTCGTCACTTATTACTTAGATCTGTTTTAACACCTGATCAGTCACTGTACGGGCGAATAGTTACTTAACAGTTCTGTTCGCACAGTGTTGATAATTTTTATCAGTTTCGGTAGAGATTTTCTAATATCTTGTTGATTTGAAGTTTAAATTGGTGCTAGATTTTTCAAGGTTTGCATCCCTTTTCTTCTCCTTTTCTTCTCCTCTAACCCCTATTTAGTAGATTTGTTGTGCTTTAAGTTATAATCTGTTATTTTGTATCTTTATCTAAAATCTTAGTACTAATGAGTTATATTTATATTAGATTTGATACTAGGTTTACCCGATCTACTGTGAGATGTCACAGTTCTAGTGTATTTGTATGAAATTTTTAATCGCATAATTAATCATGAAATTAAGGTAATTGTTAATGAAGAATGAATATTTTTACATTAATTGTGGATGACAGGCAGAAATTGGATATACCTTGAGACCCGAACTTGTTCGGAGTAACTGAGCGGGGTGAAGCATTTCATGAGTAATGTCTTGGCGGATATGAAAGATCGTGGTAAAATGACAATGTATTATCCATGTCACGACTGCAAGAAGGATAAGAAATTTTCAAAATCAGACAATATTCATACACACTTGGTCATGCGTGGATTTAAAGAGAATTATACATATTAGAACAAACATAACGAGAAAGACCTTAACGAGGGAGAGTTGGATTAGGCCCTCTATACCGACAGTGTGGATCAGGGACTTACACCCGGTGAAATGGATTTTGTGGAGAATATGGACCATATGGTACGAGATGTTGAACGGCACAACGAGTACAACAATAGTGAGTTTGCTAAATTTCAAAACTTTGTGCTACACTACACACAAATCGAATCAAACTCTTACCTTACACAACACACAAATCGAATCAAACCCTTACCTTACACTACACTACATAGATCAAATCATACTAGCACTCGGATACTAGAGCGTGAGAGCGAGTGATACTAGCAGTTTCGTGAGGAGAGTGAGGGAGATGAGCAGTCTCTTGAACTTATCGTCACTTTAGTGAGGGTACTGGGAAGCAAGGGGTCACATTTGAATAGTTATCCGGGTCTTTTAACTATATACGGATCTTAGAAGACACCATCTCTGATAATATCACAGATGGATTTTCCTCAACATCGTTTGTGTCTTGTGCCCGAATACACATACGGTTTTAGATAAAACCCGTCTATGATCTTTTCACATATGGTTTTTTCTCAAAATTTTTCTCAAACATCGTCCGTGTCTTGTGCCCTAACATGCATATGGGTTTAGATAGAACCCGTCTGTGACACTAGCACATGCGGGTTTTCTTCAAAACTGTCTATGCATTTGTCATATACACAGACAGATTTTTAAAAGCCGTTTGTGAGTTCTGGCACATCCATAAGGGAGGTCATGTTACAGATACATCTCCTTAGTAACCGTCACTGTGTATTTTTATCAGTGACAGATCGTAAGAAACCGTATGTGATACTTTATCTGCTGTTTCGTGGATTCGAAACATGCGCTTTTGTATTCGAATTGTTGTATATGTATATCGCTGCATCACGGGCATGCCAATATACACACAATATACAAAAAGAAATAGAGACAATTGTAATAGAAACACATAACTTTATTCAATCATTATCAAAATCATAAAGTACAGTTTCATCCGATTACAATTGCTCACACACACGTACAACTCACACGCTATTGCCTAAGTCTTCAAGCGATCATATATCCTGGTTCTCGTGGTCTCGCAAGACCTCTGGTTAATTACGTCCGGCTTCCCGGGCAACCTTCGATTAAGCTGCTTTGCTACTGGTCGTCGTCAAGTCATCTCTGAGTCTGCAAGACTATAGTCACACACATCATCGATAAAGTAAAGTGAGTGTTAGCGAAAAATAAATAAAAGGATAAGGCGGGACAAACAGTCTAGCGTGAGTTTTATGGACTATTTATACATCCTGGGTCATCATCGATCACACAAGCCTCAAAATTGTAGCCCATCATCATCGGTCGCAGCCTCAGGTACCACAAAGAGATAGAGGGAGAGAGAGTCCAGCTACATGATAGTTCACCAGCTACAACCTCTCGGGAGCCCGGTGAACTGCAACGTTTCTGAACTCCTATCTACAACCCCTAATATAGCGACATCCCACAGGCAACCGAGCCACACATGCAAAAGGGTAATAGCAGCAGCGGTAGAGGGCAAGCGATGACATTCATGGCAGCCAACAACTTAGCACAAGTATCAGAATTATCAAGAAGGGCAGCCAACAGGGGAAACCCTTATACCAACTTCAACCCGCAATAGAGCATAACTCAAGCCATCATCGGGACAAGTAACAGAGAGGGCAAGACACTACAAACCACAAGCCACCACCATATCAGGCACTAGCGAGGCCAAACATCACTGAAAGTAAGCCATCACCAAGCAGAGGGGCGCATACACATCAAACCCATCATAAACTCAGTTGCAGGACGACAGTAAGGAAAGGGGCATAGAGCCATCAAGACAACCATCAACTAGCCAGGGGAAAAGAAGCATCAATAGCCGACCATACTTGTGAATGGCATCACAAGAGTATCAGGTAACAGGGTAGTAAAGGGGCTCAACATCAGAAAGCCCTATCATCACCACAATGCCAGATGAAACCCTGTATAGCATGACTATCTAGAATAGCTAATCACCTCAAAGCTTCAAGCTTGATCCCAGGATAGCACGTGTTCTTGTGCGACTGGTTGCAACTCGAATTTCAGTATGTAGTTCAGGGCAGGCTTCCACACTACTTGAGCTTCTCGGTTTCGGCCCAGCTATCGCCACGACTCAAGGTGTGGTCAGTTTGGTAGTAGACGACATCGCCATGGTCGCTGACGAAGTGATCCACTCTGAGGCTCCTGAGGAACACGCCAAAGAGGTGAAGTGGCAGCGGCCCTGACTTGTCCGGCTCCCGGTAGTATCTGCCCAGCACTGGCCTCGCCGCCTTGGTCTGTTCTTCGTTTTCATTTCACAGGACAAGCAGGTTCAGTCAGTACTCAGATGCAGTGAACAGCGGTAGAAAGAAGCAGAGAAGCAGCAGTAGAATGACGTTCTTGTAATGAACTTACAGCTTCGACGAGGTGGTAGTGTGGGATCTGGGGGAAGAGGTGGTGGATCACATGGGTGCCAATGTCGTGGTGGATGCTGTTGATCCAGCCGTAGTCCCGGTCCACCGTCGTCAGGGCCCCGCGCAGGTAGCTCCATTCCTCGCCGCGGTACCAGGGGAGGTCGGGGTGGCCATGGTGTTGCAGGTACGTCACCATGTCAAGCCACATCACAAACACCTGCGGCATCCAGTTTCATTTCAGTCGATTGCCTTGCCTAGCTAATCTCTACCTTATAATTTAAAAATACTTAGCTAGTTTGAGATGGAGCAGGAGTTGCTTAGAAGCTGCTGCAAAGACTGACAATAGTGGTTGCTTACAAGGTATGGGACCCCGTACACCTTGAGCACCTGCAGGGGTCCTAAGGCGCACGCCATGGCGAGGAGCGAGGCGAGCATGATGCACCAGCAGGTGGTTGACACCACCACATGATTCCTCTCGTTGGGGCTGAACAGATCGCTGCTCGGCAGAAAGTGCGAGCCTTTCTTGTCGGGTGTCCTGTACCACTGCAGGGAAGGGACAGCATCAAATCAAACTGTCTTTAGTCCAATTGATTTTCAATCAGTTGGTTTTCAGTTTGGGACTGGACTGGACTGGACATTTTTTTTGTGCATGCACGTATATATTCAGATAGATGCATGATAATAGACTCTACCGAATGGCATACATCCAAATGCTATCTTCCCAAAATTCAACTCCCAAATACCACCAGGCCAGTTAGCAGTGACACGGATGAACAGTAGCCACTAGGAAAGTACTGAGACAAGAAAAACTGGTGCAATTCAAACAGATTCTCAGTGCTTTTCCAGATGCTACTGTTCATCCGCCATCCGGTAGGTGGTGAATAGTCCATTGCCCCTGATAATAGTGCGGCTTGCTGAAGATGAATTACTACGATACGTACGAGGTAGAAGGGGAAAGCAAACAGTGCAAGCGGCGGCGTGAAGAGTAGCAGCTTGGCGCTTATTCCCAGCTTCCGGTATAGCTTCTCCGTGATCTGCTTGCTCCAGATGCATTCATATTGCACAACCATTAAATAGCATCGATCAGTAGTTACTTAGTTAAAACTTAAAAGTGAGCAGGCAAATGGAACTGAAATCCCAAAAGAAGTAGCTAGTTTAGAAATGAATGGTCAAATGTGTGTCAAACTTAAGTGGGACAAAAATTAACCCAATCCAGGCATGAAGCATCTACAGATCACGAGGCCAGATCCACTTGCCTGTGTGGACGGGATAAATATAGGTCCTGTTTCGCAACTGAAACTTATAGTTTTTTTTCTGGAAAACTGTTTATCTGAAAAGTTACTTATGGTTTATGAAAAAAAGTAATTAGTTTATGGATTTAATATATGTTACAGAAACTAGATCCTTAGAGGTCGTCGATTCTCAAACCTTTAATATATGTTACAGATTCATCATGATTTTATAGCGTGTGATATCAAATTAATACTCTGGGAAATTAATAACGATTTTAATTAATTTATTTATCTTCATAAAAATTAAAGATTGTGATTCCTTCCTGTCGCGACAGTTGAGATCAGCAGGTGAGCAGTAACTACTAACCGGGTGCCATGATTCGTCCCTCTCGATGTGGCCGTGGTTCTGATGGTGCTTTGTGTGGCTGATCCTCCTGCACGGACGCACATATCAATGCAACCAGACCGATGGATGAATTCTCTCTGTGTACTCAACTTTGTAAATCACTAGAATATGATTCTCCGTGTACTCAACTTTTTAAATTACAGGCAGAAGAAATACCTAGATGCCTTGACCGATCGATTGAATAAAATTAGAGAGAGAGAGAGATGTATAGCTAGCTTAGGTACCATCCATTGTAGGGGATGAGGACGAAGGAGAAGAGAAGATGGCCCACCACGCTGTTGAGCAAACCGCTGTCGGAGAAGCTCCCGTGGCCACTGCAAATTAAGCAGCAATCACATAGATTTTGGTCACTGATTAATTGGTTTATAAATGCTGCATTGCTTCCTAATCGAGATGCATGCGTGCATGCTTGCTAATTTGTACGCGACAGTAGAAAAATACGACGAGCGCGCGCACCAGTCGTGGCCAAGGGCGAAGAGCGCCCAGAACATGATCCCCTGCGCCGCCCAGTAGAGCGGCCACAGCGCCCAGCTGTCCAGCGCTGCCGCCGCGAGCGCCAGCCCCGCCACCGCCGCCACGTCGCGCGCCACGTACGAGAGCGACCGCCAGGGGCTCTTCCGCCAGCAGTGCGCCGGCACGGCAGCGCGGACGTCGCCGATGCGGAAAGGCGGCGGCTTGCCGGCGTCGAAGAACTGGCTGTCCTCCGTCGCCTTGGCCACGGCCTCTTCAACCGGGCGCCTCATCGTCGTTGCCGTGGCCACAGTCGGTGGGCGTCGAGGCTACTTATAAGCGATCCATCCAAGCAAGCAGGCCCGCACCATACATGATCCAGGGCTCGGCCAGCCCGGCCCGGCCCGGCCCGGCCTGGCTCAAGAATACTGTTAAACGGCCTGGGGCATTTGGAAAGAACGAAATAATAGAACTTTCCAAAGCTTAGCAGGAGATCTGGTACAGGTCGCCAAAAGGATCAAGCTACAATTTAAACAATTCCAAGGCACGTTGGTTATTTGAATTCGCTTTGTTTCTAGCTAGTAGTGGCAAAGACTCTGCACATGTTGTTTTACTTGGTGATGCCCTATAATTTTTCTTTTCGGTATCTTTTTACTCCTTCTCTAATAAAATAGGCAAATCCCATGCCGTTCTTTCAGAAAAAAATATATCATTTCTCCATCCATGTCTTCCTTTCTTTCTGCAGAAATATAACGCACAATTTGTAGCGCGCAAGTGCTTCTGTGGTATGTCCCGGGCTTATATCCGAGTGATGTTAGACTAAGTACATCCACCATAAGTTTGTTATGTGACGGTGTTCACTATCTTTGATCTAGTTTAGCTAGTTAATTGGTCAATAATGTGGTGTTTTAGATCTAGTTTAGATAGGTAGTCTGTCCGCTATGTTTGCAGTTTTATACTTAGTTTTTATTTAATTAACTGATGTGATTATATGTATTTTAGATATGCAGAGACTAGAGATAAACTCTTTTATGGTAGTAGTTTTTTTAATGTAACAATAAGAGTCATAAATCTTTAATTATTGAAAAAAATAAATCAATTCCTAGCTACCCATATTCATACAGGAGCAAGACCGTCGATTAGCATGTGCAGGATGGACGACCGCACAGGACCCCATCCTACAAGGGTCTTATATAGCTATCAGGTCTATTTTACTAAAGTTAATTTCTATAATTTTAGGTTATTAATTAGGTCAGCAGCCTATTAATTTGGCTATTCATCTCACTGTGAACAGCTCTTGTGAATTTTCATGCGAAGATTAGATAGAACTATACTGCTAATATTAAGCATGTTGTAGTCTTTAGGTGCAACTGAATTTTTATCACCCGTTCAAATTAGATACTATGATATAGCATATAGAATATAAATAGACTCTTCACAAACCACAACTCTCCTAGATCGGACATTATTATATTTTTATGAATTTCTCAAATATTCCTCTTTTATTTATAAATATTAACCACATATAACATTAATTCTGTTTTAACGGTAGATATAAATTATATTCGAGAAAAAATATCTTTTTTTTAGAGTGTAATTTTAATTTCACACAGGGCCTCAATATATTGCGGTACGGCCCTGTACAGGAGTGCGAAAGTCCGGGATGTGATGTTGTCGCCTTAGTTTAATTTGTTGGCCTCGCGTGCGAATGTAGTATGTTGTCAGTAGGATTCCGATCATGGTCTCCTGCTTCGGCTTCTTCCTCGTCAATACAACTTGAGAAGAGAAAGGAAGTCTAGTTATCACTACTTCTATTTTTTTTACTTGTAGTTTATGTTATTGATATAGTCTATAATGTATGTATTTGATTATTGTTTTTAAGCATATATTATCTAAATTTATAAAAAATATAATCATGTGAAAATATTTTCATGATAATTATACTAATATTATTTTTATGTGATAAATCTTAATACTTTTATATATATTAATGATCAAAATTTATAAAGTTTGTCTGCAGCATCTCTAATGGTATGTTTGGTAGAGTTCTCTGAGCAGCTTATCGAGTGTAATTAGAAGAGTTAGGCTTAACAACAATTTTCAATTTTAGCTATAAGAGTGAAATATGTGGAAATGATTCCTTTAAATAAACTAGATGCCGAAAACTAAAAAAAAATAGGTTCTTCTAATTCACTCCTTATACAAAATTACTTTATTCATAGAGTTTATTATAGGGAATCACTTTTAATCATATAATTATTTTCTTCAAAAATTTAGATAAAAAAGAGTTTTACCATACAAACCATTATATATATATACACCTTTTTGACACTTGGTGTCGTACCAACCCAGCTCATTCCACATTAGGGCGTGCCGTGTCTGGACCAGACAAAAATACCCTACCTCGTGCCGATCATTTTAACCTGGTACAGTTGAAGATCTTTACATATGTCCATGTCGGAGAAAGAGTGCAGCTAGCTGCAAAATAAACACGTACCGTGCATTCTGGTCACCTAGTAAGGTCCTTGCTTTGCAGGCACCACATATCATAAGAAAATAAATGGACGTACTGACCTTGCGTGTGCGAGGGACGAAACACATTTTTCATGAGAAAGCTCACACGAAACCTCCAGGCAGGTGAGTGTCCTAATCAAACAGAGAAATTAGTAACAAGCACAAGCAATAATTCAATGTCCCTAACTAGGTAATTGTCGGAACTGGATGTCGGGTTCTCGTGTATCTTGTATGTCAGTTCTTATATCAAGTAGCACATACGTATCTAATTTAATAAAATAATATTAAATATATATATATATTAAATAAAATAATTATTTAAAAAGAGCGAACAATTATTTTGTGGACTAAGATCCATAGCAGATCAGTATGATAGAAGAGCTTACAACGGAATAAAATAGAACAACCAATGCCACATGCAACTTGAGAGAGGACACGATCTTAAACTTCTTCTCTTTAATTTCATCTGGATCGAGGTTGATCTCCATCTCAATAATCTGAAAGCAACAAAAATTAAGTACGGAATGTACTTAATAAGTCCTAACACTACTTCAACAAGTTAAGTAGATGCATATGGGAAGTAATAAAGGAGTAAGCCGTAGGACTATAATTTAGGTGTAAAGTCAGTTTTACATGCATTGTGAATTAAGATATTACACTTAATTTAAACTAGTTAAACAAAAGTCATGTTTAATTGATAAAAATTATTAGCACTGAGGGAAAGCTATCCGTTCTCCTGCAGTTCTCATCTTTTAGCTGGTTGATACCTAGTCCAACCAGTTTTAATGGCATCCAACCGGCTTTCTCCAAAGTATGGGCTCACCGCCCACTCACACTTCAAGGGATAGACACACTGCAAATCTAATCATTGTGAACCTGTAACTTCACATATCTATGATTGTGGACATGACTATTCGAATAGATTTACACTATGTAGAGATTGTATATTGTACCCACACAATATACTAAGCCTCTAATCCGTTATAAGCGGATGAGTGAATCATATCGAGACCCCGTATCTATCCAGCATTGTGCTACGCGATCCACCCATGGGACAAACATGGGTCGGGAATATTGGATTAATCATGGCTCAAACTTAGCCATTGCATTGTCACCAGCTAGCCCTTGTATTGTGCATATTAATGAGTCTTTTTCTAAGTTATCGTTGCACCCCTGCCTCCAAGGTGAGTACTGAGCTCAGCTAATGGCGTGTGAGATCAAGTTCTTCCCACAACAGAATGCATGGTTGCACGGGGTGGTTTAGCACAACAGCTCAGCGATTTGGTCCTTACACGACCGGGGCAAGCATCTTCATATTAGCAATCCTCCCCTGAGGACTTGCTTACCAGAAGGCATCATTCTCAAAGGAATACCAGCAGTTGATAGCCTCTAACTTTCAGAGGACTACCCTGCTCACTCCCGCCAAAGTGGTTTTTTGGGTTTTCTTAACACCACACTATTTTCCACCACACATACCATCAATCACCTTAATACATTTCGCTCATTTGTAAAGCAAGTGATCATAATAATAAGTGATTAAGTACTCTTTGAGGAGAGAGTAAACGTCTCTGAAGAGAGCAGAGTAACCAGCTCTATGCATACTAGTTGATAAGGTTTTATCCAATATCATTATATTATGTATTAGGAGTATTCTAGGATTACTATTTGAATATTGCGAGTAGTAATTGTAGTATGACTCAGTACATGGGTTATAACTAACACCAGTATTTAAAGAGAAACTATTATATAGCATTTATGTATAAGTATCATGTTTTAGTTCATCATTTTATTATATTGTAAACATAGAATCAGCATGATTAGGAGTTAGGGTTTGCCTAGATAAAGGTTAAATCTCACTTGGCCTTGTCGTTTGAGTCTTCTGGTGTTGGTGTAATAGGTAAGGGGATGTCCCACAAGACGGACCTAATGCTGCCAAATGTCAGTCGGTTGTTGATATCCTCGAGACCACGGCTTGACCCTATGACTAGGGCTAGGCTCAGTCGACCATTCCCCTTGTCGAAGGAGAAGACCATGCGACCAGACTATGCTAGTCGCAGGGTAGGTACACACGTAACCAGTCAAATCATATTAAATGCCATATACTTAAAAAAATTTCTTCCTCAGTCACCTCCTTTCGGTTAGTATGGTTGTGGGTAGATGTAAAATCAGAGTGACCCATCACGTAATATTTAACGCTATAAGACGGCCTCGCAGCTGAGCATAATAGCGCTCGACAGACGTGACAAGGCATGTAGGGTGAGCAAAGCAGGTTGGGCATGCATACCCTCTGTAATGATGAGTTAGGAATAGTTAGCTTTCTCAAGAGTATGTCTGCTACATAACTTGGTACAGTTCATTTGTATTGTTCTCCTTTCCCCCCTTATATAAATGGGAAGCACCCGTCTTGTAAAGGACGTGAGAGAAACAGTTCCTCCATTTCATAAGAAAGTAAATATGACTTATAGCTATTATCCCACGTGATGTCTGAACCTAGATAAATCCTTGCGTTCTTGATCCATTTAATCCAGCCACAAGAAATGTAGATCAACACGCCCCATTGTTCGGTACTCCCCGGATTCATTTTCAGGGATCATCCCCCGACACCCAGGTTCTTCATCATCGGGTCCCATCTTTAGTTCATTCTTCGCGTCCTTGCTTAGATTCTTAGCTTTGATCCTATGCAGAGTAATGATGAAAAGCGTACAACAACTAAGCAAAGGAACACTAGAACAAAACCAAAGGAACACCAAGTGAAAGAACAACCGAGGAAAACAACAAAAGCTAGCCTAGAAGGAAGACGATCAGCGACTCTTAGCTATATGAAACTGACATATAGAATATAGCGAGGTTATTGTAAGACCCCAGACTGCCGGGATCTTCTGTGCCTCCTGTATTAGTCCCTGGATTACATAACTGATACGCACAGTATAACAGTTATAGTATCACAGTCAAACTTCGTATGCAAATAGTAAGGTTTTGGGTACAAAAGGCTTACAATCCATACCGAATATTACAAGAATGGTCTAGCTGCTATCAAAACATATAACGGAAGCAAAAGCCCAAGCCACAAGCAGCGATGGTGTGAACGCAACTTCAGAGACTACTCTTCATCCCCGGCTTTACCTCTGATGAAGTCGACATTGGCTTCTTCATCGGAATGACAGCAAGAGTGAGTATAGAAGATACTCAGCAAGCCCTAAACTACTTCAAGATGTTGATAGATGCATCAAGAGTTTATTCAAGGATAAAGCTTTACGGTTTAGATTTAAGCGTAAAACAGTTTATGCAGATATCCAATTGTATCAACTATGATCGACTTTAAAATATTTTAAGTAGTTTAAAACCCAGTGACGAGCTGTATCTGGGGTTTCTTGGTCCTGGGAGGGGCTACACCTCACTCCGCAGTCCCTATTATCACATCTGGTGTACCTCTAGTACCACACAACTTCTGGCTGATTGAGCTAGGAACCTCATCACATGGACATCTAGTCCACACACTCACTCATCAAGATGCACGCACCCGAAGTCTAGTAAAAAAGGTTCTGCCTTCGCACTAGGAATCCCGAGGAATGCCTACATGCCATCTAAGTGGGCGCAAGAGGGAACGGGGAGGCTCACCTATCATAGGAACGACGACGGGCGGGGCGATGACCGGCGATTTGTCAAAGAGGCAGCGACGACACTGCTTGGCTACTGGCTCGGGCGAGCTCCCATCGGGCTTCCGGCGATTGGATGGCGGCACAAGGACGGTGGCAAGGTCCTGAAGCTCCTCGGCAGCACGTGGTCAGCGGATTGATGACGGCAAGGTCGCGGTGGCGGTAATGGCGACGACGGGAGCGCAGTGGCGAAGCAAAATGGGGAAGAAGGGCGAGAGAAGGGCTGGCTGTGCTATTTATAGACGGGTGAGGGAGCACAGGGAGGTGGTGCATGTGCTGGAGTCATGAGGACGTCGACGACGAGGTGGTGGCCGGCGCCCACCTTTTTCTCCAGGGTATGGGCTACCTGCGCCAGCTAAGCATGGGCGGGGGTTGCGGAAGTCACGCGTGCAGGGCATGGGAGGAGAGAGGATGCCCGCGCGAGAGAGAAGAACGGGGAGCCAGTCGGGAGATTTTTCTCGGAGGGGAGCGGCGATCGGCGCGGCGCGATCGTGAGGTGGAGGAGGGAGAAGGGAGAAGACGGCGCGGGCGCGCGTGGGCCGGGCGCGGCACGCGAGAGGGGGGAAAAGAAAAGAGCTGGGCTGGCTGCTGGGCCGAAAGAGAGAGAGGAGAGGAAATCGGGCCGGGAGAAAATAGAAGGAGAAAAAGAATGAGAGAAAGAAAATGATTTTGGAATAAATTAAATTAGAGAATTTGAATTTGGTTTTGACTTTGGATTAGGGTCAACTCAAATAAACATATTTGATTTGTGTATTGGACTTGGATCTCGAGACTTTTGAAGATGATTTAAATCCAAGAATTTGAATTTGAATTGGATTTGAGCTGAATAGAATCTAAGAGTAGGTTTTGAAATTGAGAGACATTTAATTTCAAACCACCACACAAAGAACCATAAGAATCTCAAACCAAAACATATGAACAATCTAATGCAGAGATTACTTTGAAATTGACTTTAGTGCTATTTGGAACACTTATTCAACTTAGCACATCTAATGTACATGAATGTATATATATACCCACATACTTATCTTCTTAACCTTAGTTAGCTTAATAAACCCTAAATTTTTTTAATTTGGAGCTAAATTTACAACTAAATAAACATGCTCAAACTCAGGATGTTACAGTTATCTAGTGAAGCTGAATCAAATTGTTAATCTAATCATTTTATTAACTCAGGAGAAAGCCTAATCAAGTATTATAGTTATCTAGGTGAGACTCTATTTGCTTAACTGTCGTTAATCGACAACTAAGGTTCTTTACGGGCGTGTTTGGATGGTCGGCTCTCCTCGTGCTTGCATCCGCGCGTGCAAACGTATCTGCTCAGCGCGTGTTTGGTTGCTCTCTCGCCTGCACCCGCCCGTGCAAAAGCATCGAGCGAGCCTGGCTCCGCGCGTACGCCGGAATCGGACGTACGCGCCGGGGCTAGCTCGCTCGATGCAAAAATACAGTGCATAATAATTTTTTATTTAACTTTAGATTTTATTTAGTTGTACAAGAGTGATCCAAAAATTCCAAACATTTTCGTGAGCAAACTAGAGCTCACTAGTAACCCATTTTAATTAATTTGATCCAAAAAATCTAAGTCAATATTTAATTAAAATTCTTCAAAAATCATAAAAAATTCACTAATATTCTTATCCTGTGATGTACTAATTTATAAAAATATTTTCAACCTAGATTATTTGGTAAAAAAGTGAGTTCCTTTGTAATACAACGTATACTCATGCGGGCAACCAAACACAATCTTTTCTCAGCCAGACTCAGCACATGCAGCCAACCAAACAAACCCTCATGCATCAACTCAGCCTGACTCAACTTAGCCTGTATGACTCGTACGAACCAGACTGAGGATATTCGGGCAACCAAACACACCCTACGTGTATGTGAAGGTACGTGTACTAATATGTGTAGAAGCTATACTCTCATATATATATATATATATATATATATATATATATATATATATATATACATGGTACATATATGTATGTATATCTCTACGAGATATTCCAGGATGCTGAGAGTTATACTAATCTACCTAGGTTGAAGACCGATTCTACGAACTTCTGGTATCTACCACGGTTTAGCTTACCGATCGGAGCTCGGTCTCAGTTACCGAGCTCTGGTGGTAACTGAAAATTCGCGATTACCGCGGTAACCAATCGAAAATTAGAAAAATTTGGGCAAAATTTATTTGGTAAAATTTGAAATTTGGGGAAAAAATCGCGATTTTAGCCGCTCGGTAACTGGTCGGTTTGGACCGAGCGGTTTTTGCGATTTATCGAGAGGTTTTTTTGAATTTTTTGTATTGTCGGTAACCGCTCAGTTTTCTCGGTAACCGCTCGGTTTTCTCGATTTATCGAGTGGTTTTCTCGATTTTCAGTGAAGTTCAACGAAAAAATCTAAAAAATATCTCAATCTTGTAAAATCAATAACTAGTTCATCTGAGCTTCAAATCTAGTGAAACAAAATTTGTTGGTTTTTTTTAACATGATCTACATGATAAAGTATTTATACTCATAAAAAATTTCAAAATTTTCTGTGAGAAAATGTATTTGTTAAACCAAGTTAAATGCATAGTTTACTCTTTGCTAATCCAAAAATCATGAAACTAATTTTGTTAGTCTTCTTACGTGATCCTATATCTTATAAAAATACATGAACTCATGAATTAGTTATTGTAACATGCAGGATTGTGTAAATGTGTTGCAACTAGATTAATTCATAACTGACCCATCACATCTCAAAAATTAGTGAAACTACTCTTATTAGTTTGTTTATACTATTATTTACGTAGGAAAAATAATAGTACACATGAAAAGGTTAATTACAGTGCTGTTTCTTAACATATTCACTTTATACTTGTGAACTTTGTAAAAATTATAGAGAAATTAATACAACTCTAAATAAAGTGAAATCAATTTTAAAGATCCTCTTAAGATACATTTTACACAAGAAAAATATGTGTTTACATGTTAAACTTTTCCTTAACATGAGTTAATAACTGAGCCGCACGCTTCAGTTTTTTTCATTTTTTTCAAACTTCCTCCCTGTAGAATATGATGCAAACGACATTATTTTTGAAAAAACAATTTCGCACAAGGTCTTATAATTGTGTCTAGGTTTTTTAAAGATTTTTTTGAATTTATTTATTATTCGAATTTTTTGAATTCAAATTCGGTTACCGTTCGGTTTCTGAAACCGAACCGGATCAAGATGGTCGGTTATTGCGATTTTTGCTCAGTTACCGTCGGTTTTTTAAACCCTGGTCTCTACTAAAGAGCTATACGGGCAAAGCTATTCTAGTTTAAACTACTGTTAACTCTACTGACAAAACATCTATCCTCTAAGCTATAAAGACTAAACTACTCCAGGATTTGCGACTAATTACATCTAGAGACTAAACATAAATTAATAATCTACTATGTGCGTTAATTATTAAGCTAACCTTTAGTTATTCTAAAAACTATTCTTAATTAATAAAAGAATTAATCATACATTCAAACGAGATTATCATACGTGACTAAAGTACAATTCTAGTGTAAAACATGATTACCCTAGACTTAAATTTATTTATGGGCTAACTAAAAGCTAAGTCTATTTCTAGGTTAAAAGTGCTCCGGCAAAAATTAAAGCGGAATGAAAAATTAAAGGAGCTTCTAAAAATATAAGATTTGACAGTAAGATATATTATAATTTTAAAATAATATCAACGAAAAAATCAGCAAATGAATATTTTAAAGACTCGAGGCTGTCTAAAAGAATCATCCTCCTATTATAATCCATATGCGCTTGAGACAGTCTAAAAAAAAATTTAGGAGCAAACCCAGTACGCGCCACAGGATGAAGCCCGGGCAAGTAATCGGAAGGATGGCAAGTTAGATGAGCTGCCCGGTTTGGGCTGCATGACGGAGAAAAGATAAAATGCCTCAGGCCCGATGGGTTTTGCTCGGCTACAGCAACAACAAGGATAAGATGTATTTTGCTGAGTTTTTTTATTTTTATATTTTCTAACTTAAAATATTAAATAAATATACTCCTATTAGAAAGATTTTAAAAATAAATGCCTACCGCAGCAGTGGCCCTTACCGCCTCTTAAATGCGGTTAGCCTAGTCGGATGAACAGTTTTTATCAATGAGTAAATAGGTAATCAGGTTAAATTAGCATCCTACCATCAGTGTAGCTCCTCCGCTGGTGCTCATTTGAAATTCGTATAAACTCGACTGTGTACATGTTCTTTAAAAGACTGATTATAGTAATAAGAAGAGTACCCGGGTAAAACAGAAAGAAGCCAAAAAAAAGAAAGAAAAAGAAATAAAGAAGAAGAAAGGTCGAGGCCAGAATGTACATGATTTTGCCACAAAAAGGATTAGAGTCCAGGACATGACACCCTTCTTATTGCAAAAATTAACGCACTCACGCAGGTATCTCCAGCTGCTTCCTCGCTCGTCATCCAATAGATTCAGAATTACACGACTTGTTAATTACAACGCGCATGCTTCCTAGCAAATCGCAGCTTCACTAATTATTTGTTGCATAATATTAAGGAGGGCAGCATAATAATATCGATCAGCCCTCGATGGCAACGCCAGGCGGCGCTGACACCTTGATCGTCCTCGGCTTCTTGCTGCCGTTGGCTCCTGCAGCCATGGTTGCCGGGAGATGCTTCTCATCAGATTCTGATTCGTAGGCGGAGAGATGAACTCCAAGCGCTGCCCTCCCCGAGGGATCAAGGTTCCCCGACCACTGCGCGTCCCACTGGATCGCCTTCGCCGTGCTGCACGCCACGCTTGGTCCCCCTGCCACCGTCAACATTGCCGAGTTCTGCAGGTACATGTTTCCAGCAGCTTCAGTGCCAATGCAAGTTATTACTTTACTTGTTTCATGCTCATGATTTACTCACTTGAGGGAAGAATCTCTCAAAGATCATCCTGTAGTAATAGGCCTCTTTTGTCGTCGGAGTGTTGTGCGGGAAGATGAACTTTGCATTCGACATCATCTTGTCAGTCACCTGCGCAAGTAATTTCATATAAGCTGCTTTCTTTTCATGAACAAGCAATTCCTTTTCTTTTTCTGGGCAAAATCATCACGACTTCAAATGGTAATGTTACATTTGATGCTGCATGAGCCTTTAGGCCATCGATCCAGCTATAGCCAACACCATCACTGAACTGCTCCTTCTGTCTGTACAGGATATGCTGCAAGGGCCACACAAAAATAAGTTTACACCACTGCTCCAGCAACATCTGAATTAAGGAATGTTACAGAAACTTCAGTAGCAGACAGATAACTAAAAAATGCTACCTTTGGCAGGAATGGTTGCTCCTCATCGTCAAATGCTTTCCTAAGTATCCACTTCTCAATCCTCCCAAGATCAGGCCGGACCTGTAACATCATAAATGGCCATTGCTTCAAAGCAGTGCACCCTTCTCAAAATTCTATTATTATGAAGTTCCTCAGATTAGTACCATCTTCCACTCAGGATCAATGCTCATTGCCTCATTGATAAACTCCTTGTCCAGGAACGGCACACGAGCCTCCAGACCCCAAGCAGAAGTTGCCTTGTTGGCTCTCAAGCAATCGTACTGATGCAGAGCTTTAATCTGCAGAGCAACAATTATATCAGTCAGGGTATCTGAAGATGTATCCATCTCCTTTCTACTATTTCTCTTAACATTTGTACTATTTCCAGTGACCTTCTGGCAGGTTTCGCGGTGGAACTCCTCTTTGTTGGGGGCCTTGTGGAAGTAGAGGTACCCTCCGAAGATCTCATCTGAGCCCTCACCGGAGATGACCATCTTGACCCCAAGCGCCTTGATCTTGCGCGACATCAGGAACATCGGTGTGCTTGCCCTGATCGTGGTCACGTCGTATGTTTCAGTGTGATATATCACATCTTCAATCGCATCAATGCCGTCCTGAAACAGTTGGTGCAATCAGTGTTACCTATTATGATCGAGATCAACTGATGAAGCTGTATATAAATTGTTGGCACCTGAACAGAGAAGTGGAACTCATGGTGCACGGTGCCCAGGTAATCTGCCACCTCCTTGGCAGCCTTCAGATCAGGTGCCCCCTGCAAAACAAAAGATAATTACCAGAATCTTGGTGCAATTTGTGGAGATTTAGTAGGAAGGTTCGGTTGAATGTATATGTGTTGGTTTCAGTTTTCAGACCTCAAGGCCAACACAGAAGGAGTGCAGCTTATTGCCCCAGCGCTTTGCAGCCTCTGTGCCTGCCAAGTGGCGAACTGTCACAGCTGCGACCAATGACGAGTCGAGGCCACCAGAGAGCAGGACACCGAACGGGACATCAGTCATAAGCCTCTTGATCACGGCCTGAAACAAACAAGTCAAGGCATGATTAGATTTAGATTAGACCCACTGTAATTTGCCGGTGGGTTCTGAAATTTGGTGCTGGTTTCTGATGTTGAGACGCATATATACTTCGTGCGATGGAACACTGATCTGATCTTGCTAGGTTCTGAAATGTAATTAGTACTTGCATGAGCATGACTGCGCGCTTTCACCTTTTCGAAGGCCTTCCTGAGAGCGAGCGGATGGTAGGGAACGGAGGGGATGGCCTCGGAGAACCAGGGAGGGTTGTACCATCTCCTGAAGCCGCCGGTGTTGCTGGAGTAGAGATGGCCAGGAGGGAAGATCTCAAAGTGCTCGCACTCGTCGTTGAGCCCCTTCATCTCCGACGATATCCACACCGACCCTGACAAGAGAATTGAACGAAGCAGGTTGCATGCTTCGCCTCAGAACGACAGAACTAGCTCTAGCACGCAAGGGAACACGACTCAGTTACCATCGATTCCCCATCCGATGTAGAGGGGCGTGACACCGATGGCGTCGCGCGCAGCGATGAAGGTACGGTCGCGGGTGTCGAGCAAGACGAAGGAGAAGACGCCGTCCAGCATGTCCACGAACCCTTCGCCATGCTCCTCGTACTACGTACATATACATGCAGCAAAAAGTGACAGGTGATTCATTTCGGTTGAGTGCTACCTGAAAATCAGTCCTGCTTCTCCTTTGCTTCTGCTTCTGCTTCTGCTCGGTAATCGGTAGAAATGAAGAGTGAGTAGTGTGACTCACGAGGTGGGCGATGACCTCGCAGTCACTGCCGGTCCTGAACTTGTGTGCGGCGGAGAGCTGCTTCCTGAGCTGTTGGTGGTTGTAGATCTCGCCGTTCACCTGTTAGTTGGATCGGATCGGATCGGAGTTGCGTATACAAATTAATTAATCAATTAATGATGTGATTATAAGGAGATGGCATGCATGCAGCTGGGGCTCGCTTAATTACGCACGGCGACGACGACGGAGCGGTCCTCGTTGTAGAGGGGCTGGTCGCCGGAGGCCGGGTCGATGATGGCGAGGCGCTGGTGGGAGAGGTAGCAGTCCCCCACCTGGCGCAGGCCGCTCCAGTCGGGGCCTCGGTGCTTGAGCCTGCGCGAGAGCTCCAGCACGCGGCCGCGCCTCTTGCCGTCGTCGCCGCAGCCCAGCACAGCCAGTATGCCGCACATTCTCCTCTCCTCTCCTCTGCTCCTCGCTAGCTCGTCACTAACAAGCAAGTAGGAGTAACAAGCAGAGCTTGCTTAATTGCTTTGCTTAACTGGTGTCGAGAGAGGTGAGGTCCTCTAGCTATTTATAGAGCAGGGGCAGGAGCAGCAGCAGAGCGAGCTAGGTTGTATACCAAATTAACTCAAAATATTAGCCTAACTCAGATCTCAATATCCTACTAAACGCACATATCCAACTGAAACCACGAACTATCTTGTACCAACTCAACCTAAAAACCATCCTCTCCACTTTTTATATCATACTTCTTCATCATCATTAATATTCGATGTGAAACTAAATACAACGGATAGATTGTGTATATCATCAAAACAATAGAAGAAAGAAGTTGACAACTTGTGTTGGCCTGGCTGTCGCTGTTAGCTGACTGTACTGTACGTCGTGCTCATCTCTTCCGTGCGTCGGCGTTTCCTCGCGTCCCCAGGCCATGTCCTCTACGTGGACGTCCGCCCGGGAAGCAGACACAGACCGAGCTAGCTTCACCTCGGGTCGGTGTTGGATAGGGATATGGATAAGCATCAATAGTACGTGTTGGATATGATTCAGAGTTCAATCACACTTCATGCATGCTGACTAGCTACTACTCCATGTATCCTACACTGCATTCAGAGTTCAATCAGTTAGCCTTCCCGCTAGCGAGGTCTTATCCAGTTACACTCACACGGGCCACATGGATGAACATGTATGTATATGTACCTACCTCGCGATCAATCACCTTATCTCTTCTTATATATGTTCTTGTCCCATATATATATGCATGCATTTTTCGTGGGGAAGAAGCCTCTGTTCGGATTGATTTCTGCTTGGTCGATGAGCATTTTCGAATATTTTCATATGTACATGCAAATTTCAAATTTGTACGTCTGACATAGTTCATGCGCTGGCATTGTGTGCATGTACATATTTGCTGACATAATTTTTCAGCAGCTTTTGTGCAATTTTCAGGAGTACATGAATTTCACATATTGCTGAGAGTTCTGCACATGATTTGGTACATGAATTAATTGCACCATATATATACCTCAGTACATGATTTGGGCAGTACAACAAGTGTATTGATCATCTATATGCAATGCGCATTATTATCTTTTTTGTGCCAAATGGATTGGTGTTGTCCGTGTGCAAAATGAATTTTGTCTTTCTGTTCATGTCATATGAGTTTTTATTTTTGGAATTTCATGTGTACATGATGACAATTTTTATGCCCTAAGGTGATGAGGAGCAACCATGCACAGATAAAAAAATGGGTGATGAATTCACTAGTATCGTCACTAAATTTTTCTTGAATGAGACACTTGTATTGGCCTCAAGGTTATACGTACATATTATATTTAAGCATGTTCTCAAAATCCGGTGATGAAGCGTGCAAACGAGAACTGAAGAAATGTCAGGAAACCAACTGTGATGAGAAAGATATAACTTCAATTGCGCATGTAAAAAATTAGTGCTACAAAAAATGATAGCTCTACAAAAATTGTTTAAAATCACATGACATGTACTTTTCGAAATATGTATCCTCGGACAAGTCTCGACGCATGAAGACCTTGGCACAGAATCAAATTCAAAATATTGTACTACTAGCTCTCAGGCCTACCTCCTCCCCCTTTTCATACACTAATTTCTAAAATTATCGGCAGCCCTTAGTTGTGTAGTAAAGTTTAGATCGGAGTTACTTCATGGTGCATCATTTCTCATATAATTCATTAATTTGATTTTGAATTTAAATGCATTCAACAATTCCTCACAAAATCAAACATGATGCTTATAAATACTCAATGACATGAAATGCAATAATTGGGCTGTGACATTGGGTTTCATGTGTTTATATTTTGAATTGAATGATGAAAATGCTGCGTTCAGATTCGTGTCATTGTAGTGCAGATTTTAGTTTTAGTGCGGAAATAATCCGCATTTGGTTTGTATTTTTGAATTTATGCCATGTAAATATATTTGGTTTGTAATAATTTGCTCACAGTGTACCAAAATTCAGTTGTGTCTGTTTTCTGGGCTCATGGTTAGTACAGTGCTTGGGAAGTATTCTCCCCACTCACGATCTATGTAATATTTCTTTCTCCTGTCCAAATCAAAGTGCCGTATATGATTGTAGGTATCACTCACTTTCGACATCCATCTAGACTTAAATTTTTGAGAAGTAACAATGAGTGATAGCACATCCATCTAGATTTAGTTTTTTTATGTGCCCAAGGTGCGATTCGCATGATGGGTGCTCGATTTAGTGGGTTTATTGGATTGGGAGAGCGAAATTGGATTAAAAATGTCAACTTTATTGCTGCTGCGTGCAGGTCCCATCGCGGCAGGCTCTGGCGGAGCGGCGGCGAAGGGGGGCAGGTGGGAAGTTCCTCGGCAAGGAGGACGTGCAGGTACAGTCCGGGATATCTGGTTTCTTAAGGACGGGAAACCACTTGGGATTGCACTTTACAAATAGGTTAATTTAGATGTGAATTTTCCCATGCCATTATCTAGAGAGAACTTAGCATTAATGCACTACAGTTCAGGTGTCCAAAATGTGGATAATTGAGCTGGTTTGCTTCAGTGTCTACTGTCTAGAGTATGGGGTATATTGACTGCATAAATGCGTAGTAGGTAGTAGATTATGTGGAGATTAGTGGTCATTGTACTGGTGTCGCAGTGATCCCAAGTTCACAATATTGAACTTTGCACAGTACTGCTAGAGGTGAAGATTTGTGTTAACGATATGGATGCTTATGTGTTGTGGTATAAAGATGAGCTTATATAGTCATCTGCATTTCTATTCTGGTAAGAGCATTTGTTTTCCCCCAGACTGCAGATAAACCCGAAGAAAAGCTGGAAGAAGAGCCAGAACTGCCACCAGAAGTTGTCTCGAATGCTGGAGGAGTACCCATAGTTGGAATGGTTTTTGAGAATGAAGAAAAAGCATACGAATATTATGTTAGTTATGCAGGAAATGTGGGATTTAGTGTACGAAAAGGATGGTGGGACAAAACTTCTAAAAGTGCCACTAGGTCAAGGGTCTATGTCTGTTCTAGGGAGGGCTTTCGCTCGAAGAATGAGGCCAAGAGACCTCGCCCAGAGACAAGGATGGGTTGCCCTGAACGAATAGCTATTAAGTTAACACCTATTGGTAAATATCGAGTAACAGAATTTGTGGAGGATCATAATCACCAGCTTGCTGCACCATTTGATATTGAGATGCTGAAGTCACAGAGAGTGCTGACCAAGGTTCAACCTGGAAACCAAAATGCTAGTAACATTCCTCCAGGGTACAAGAATTATCTTCGGTCCAAGTCTACAAAAGATATGAAATCAGGGGATCTCAGAGCTTTGATGGATTATTTCCAAAGAATGAAGAGTGACAATCCCTCGTTTTATTATGCCATTCAGGTGGATGAAAATGACAAAGCGGCTAATGTCTTCTGGGCTGATGCAAGATCAATCATGGACTATCACTACTTCTGTGACGTGATCTGCTTCGACATGATCTACAAAGTGAATGACTGCAGCAGGCCCTTAGCTTTGTTTCTAGGAATGAACCATCATAGGCAAATGGTCATATTTGGTGCTGCTTTTCTGTATGATGAGACTGTTGAATCTTTCAAATGGCTTCTTGAGACCTTTAAGAGTGCCATGTGTGGGAAACAACCAAAGGTAATTTTGACAGATCGATCTGCGCCTTTGAAGGAAGCACTGAGTCTCACTTGGCCTGGTACTATTCGCCGTTCCTGTGTGTGGCAAATATACCTGGAGACTGTTAAGTCCTTAGCAGATATTTTTAGTACTTCTGAAGAATTCACATATGATTTTAGACACTGTGTATTTGATATCGAGGATGAACAAGAGTTTGTTGACACATGGAATGTGATAATGGAGAAATACGACCTTAAAGAGAATGAATGGTTAACTAAGCTTTATGAAGATCGGGAAAACTGGGCCTTGCCATACAGTCTGCAAATATTCTCTGGGGACATTAAAAGCATGCTACAGGCTGAGAATTTTGGCACTAGGCTCAAAGAGTACTTGGGTTGCGATACTGATATATCCCTTTTTCTGAAGTTCTTTGAAAGTTCAGGAGAGAAGAGGAGACAAGAAGAGATGCAAGCTGATTACCAAGCCAATCAAGGAGCGCCAAGAATATCTTTGCCATTTCTATGGCAGGCTGCGAATTTGTATACCCCAGTAAATTTTGAGTTATTTAGAAAGGAATATGAACTAAGTGTGGACTGTATGGCTTATGGCTGTGGGGAGTTTGGCTCTCTTTCTGAATATATGGTTACCGTCAAGAACAAAACTAAGGACCAGCTTGTGCGATTTGACTCATTAGATGATACAGTTGCATGCACTTGTAAAAAATTTGAAAATGCTGGATTATTATGCTGCCATATATTAAAAGTGTATGAGTTGAGAAATGTTAAAGAGATTCCCGCACAGTATTTTCTGAAGAGGTGGAGGAAAGATGTAAAGTTGGTGAGAATGGATGAAATTGCTGAGTTTAATTTTGACAGTGACACAAAATCTTCTGTTCCAGGACGTTATTCAGTTCTATGCCGCTTGTTCTATAAGATTGCTGCCAAGGCTGCAGAGAACATAGAGACATTTGCTCTGATGGCAAGCCAGTCAGATCAACTTCTTGCAGAAGTAGAAAGAACTTTGCAATCTACACTGGCTGACAAGTCATCTGGATTTTCCATCAAGGACCAGTTAACTCACATGGTCCAGAATGGCTATCTACTTAGTAGTGGCAATGAAGCTCAGAGTTCTACTGGAAAGAAGTGTGAAGTTGCTCGCCGTAAAAATGATTTGGAAACTAATAAGCGAAAGAAAGCAAGAAAAGGTGTGTATATAGGTCCCTTATCTTTACTTTTTTATGTTCTGCATGTAAATCTAAACATTTTCTTTTGTTGCCATTGACGTAGGGCAACCTGATGAAACAGAGGCTGGACCAAGAGAAGGAGAGCTGAATATTACACCAGGAAGTAACCAATCAGAGCCAAAGAATGCATCAAACCCATTCCTCCCAGATCAATTAATGCAGGTGAATTCTTAAGCACGATGCCAAGTATTACCATATGACCCTTGTTGGTCTAGTAAAAAAAAAAGCATTAGCTGATACTTCCCTCATGCAGGGACATTATGTACTTGGTCACAACTTTGGGCTTGGTAGCTCACAGAACCTTCATGATAATTTGAATCAGTTTGGTCAGGTCTGTGTTCGTCTCTAATTTAATTTTCTTATTATGTTGATTAAGTATCAAGATTTTCAGGTTTCCGTGTGCCTGCAGGCCTCCTCTGTTTCAACCCTGCAACAGCAGCCATTTCCTGGGAATGGTCATCTCACCCAAGTGAGTTCTGTACTATTATTATCATCATTTGTGGAGAACATACACCTATCTTTTTTCCCCTTTTCATTTGATCTTCCTGTCCACTATAAAGTAATATCATACAGTCAAGGTATAGATGCACTATATGTTAGAAATCTGCTATTTTGCTATCTAGTCATATCTCTCCAGATGCCATATTTACTGAAATGTAATTTGCACACTCCTTCAGGGATATCCTGGTGATATGCATGCGCTGCAATTTGTGGAGACAACTCCCCAAATCGACAATCAGAATGGTGATCAGGGTCAGTCATCAATACCAGTGTGGGATTTTCTTTGATGCACCACCTTAGATAGAATTTCAGTAGGTAAAAAAGTGATAGCCTCCTGCTTGGGCACTTTGTTATCCTTTCCAACACGCAAGAGGGTCACAGTTCACCTAGGTTGAAAGAACATAGGACTGCTGGTCTCTCAGTGACAGGTTTTCATCTTCCATTTTCATTATCATGAGCTGCCTTAGAACTAGATATGTATGGTGGAATTCGGTGTACTAGGAGCTGAATTTTCATTTTCCTTAAGTTGTCCATCCCAAAAGGGGCTTATGTATATAATTGGCTATCTCTAAAATTGTGAATACTAGATTAGGTTGCTCCCAGCGATGCCGAATGCATTATTACGGCACAATATATTCTGTCAGGGATTGTAACTAGCGAGGGTTGTTCACCTTATACTAACTAGCAAAATGGCCCGTGCAATTCTCGGTTAGATTTGAAATATATAACTCGAATTCTTGTGACAGATGGTTGTATTCGTTATATGATACTGTTATAATACATGTTTGATATCACACTGTGTTGCGTCGACCCGTTGAGGTGAGGGAGTGAGGGGCAACATGATTCACCACGACATCGACGACCGTGATCTCCCCCGCCGTGGATGAATGCATGCATGTTGAGTCTGATGAGCCTGACTTTCGCTAGCTCTCGGCCGACGACAGCTCTTTGTGGGGATGGGATAGCGTCCAGCAGACCATGTGTGGTCATGCTTTGGAGAGGGCAGGTGTACGGGAGCGCGATGCGTGAGGTTGGGGAAGAAAGAGCAAAGATAGATGTAAATCACGGGATTGGATTGGATTGTCTGAGTGATCAGATGGCATGGTAGGAATAATAGATGGAATGAAATACTCCGTTGGATTGTAAATATAGGTTATTTTAGATTTATGTATAAAGATTAAAAAAATAGATCAAATGATCTTATTAACTTTTATTTATTCTGTATTGGAAAAGATAACTTATTCATTTGTGAGAGTGATATTATTTATTAAACAAGGGTAAAAAAGAATAAAAGAGAAAAAATGCATAAAAGTTCGAGAATGATTTATATTTAGAGAATGATTGAGAAAGCTAAAACGATCTATATTTGCAATCAGAGGGAGTAATATTTTATTTGAATTATTTAATGCTTAATTAGGGTCATTAATGTTGATTGGAATAATATCTTATTTGAGCTGTTTAATGCTTCACTAAAGCCATTAATGTTGATTGTGGTTATCGGTGTGTGCATTCGACTGTTATAGTGGGAGGGGAACGATGGATCCGAAAGCTTTGAGCCGTCAGATGGGACACATGGCATAACATCGATCTCTGTTTGATTAAATTAATCTGGTTGTTCTGTGTAGACAAAACGGAGTGGACCGGAAAGAAGCAACTAGTGCTTTTTATATTATTAGTAAGTGTGTATGTGTAACATATATGAAATTAATAATATTGTAATGGAAGCTAAAATTTTTCATAAAATAAGATAGTTTACTCACATCCAAAATAATGCTAAGTATCCTTATGACTTGTCCACGGATACTTAGATGAAACAAAATAACAAACATCAATTAAACATATGTGAATCTATGATTATACAAGTATAGAACCATATACTGGCATTAATACACATTAATCATATAGGCACCAAGAATAATAATGTATTTAAACAATATTTGAGCAAGAGACAAATGGTATATTACAGTGAAATTATTTTTCCAGCCTTGTGAATCAAAGTAGACATAGGAAATAATAAAATTGACAAAATATGGATACATGCTATAGGTCTAATGTAGAGATTTTTTATTCACGTCTAGCCTTGATACTGATTAAAGTGCATTACTCCTTAATATGGCGACATTGGTATAGACTTTAACGGCAGCTACTGATTTATGAACTGTGTCCATGACAAGAGAAGGATTTCCATTTGGGAATTGACGATCTTAGGATTTCTATCTCAATTCATTGCTACACCATCAGAGAGAGGGTTGAGGACTATGTACTCGGGTTTGGGGGTGCCGGATCCGTAGGAGCAGTAGAGGTGGTCAAAGGAGACGACAACACTTGAGTGGTCGGGGACGGTGCAGCTGGTGGAGGGGACGGGGCGCCCCCACCTCTACACGATCGAAGAAAGCGACGATGTCCCCTATCTTCACATGGCCAGAGATGACCGTCGAGGCCACGTCCCTCATCTCCACACGATCGAATCCGACGGAGATGGATGTCAGGAGCACCGCCCCGATGACGGGCGAGCTAGCTCAAGGGAGGGCAACGACGTCACTGAGGAATCGAGAGGGGAATGATGGCATGATTTCAGATGGGGAATTATGCAGCGTGATTTGGTGAAGGGAACAACGGGATCGGGAGGGAATCGTGTGAATTGAGGAACCGCAGGGTGGGGGGCAGGGGACGACGCACGACGAAAATGGAAGATTAAATGTATTTTCGGAAGAAGGAACGGAGAGAATCTTTACACGGCGACTATTTGATCAATTTGGGTGGACGGTGGAGATCAATCAGTTCTACCACAATTCATGTATTTTATAAAAGTATAGATTAAATATAGATAAGTGTAGATTTTGTGTTGGTGTGCACGATGGTATGTGCAGCATATGCTTAATTTCCTAGCAGATAGGTAAGGCATGAATCAGACAGGATGGAAGAAACATGGAATCCTGTTTGATAACAACTATGCATTACCAGGATGAATTGTGGTAGGTGACTACATCGTTGATCATATAGAACAAAGGAGCAATGCCTTGTAAATATTTAAGAATGAACGCCACAGCCCAGAGGGGACCTGTCCTGTCCAAGAAGCGAGGGGCCTGGTAGATTCGGACATACGACGGATTCGTTAGATCATCTGAAGATCACGCACATACGACAGATTCAGACATGTCTACAAAATCCGGGGACAGTCCAAAAGGCGAGGGGCGGGCTTGGACCCGGAGGGAGGGACGGGGTACCAGTAGCGGCGGCGAGCTCCTCGGTCATGCCGTCGAGCCTCTTCGCCGTTGCCTCGCCGGCCACGAGCGGGAAGAGCTAGCAGCCTCTTCAACTTTGTGCGCGTGTTGGGTGCGGTGGCTGTAGCTTCTCCACTCCGCCCCCTCCACCAGACCGGGTCCAACTCGCAACTAAAAAATTCGAGCCGGATGCGTCTCAGCTCGCATCTGCTATCCTGCAGGAGCCTGCAATGTCTATGTCACAGAAGGAAAAGGCGACGCAGTGATGTACAACAGTATCTTCAGAACTCAAAAACTGAACCCTTCTCCTTGTTGATCTACTGCCACACAGTGTCTTCAGTAACAAACTCTATAAATTGTAGCGTAGTACTACTCAACATGAGTTTTGTCAAAAATAAAGGCTATAGACCAGACCATCAGACTGAAAAAGGGGTGACAGAAACAAACACCTATGGTATGGTTAGACCCGTGTCCTTCACTCAAATGCAGTAAGAACTAACAATACACACACAAAACGACACCACCAGCGAGAAACCAGAGTTGAAAACATGCGACATTGCGCTGCCGTAAGAATTTTACCAGACCATGCTCCACGACACCGGTGAAAAGCTGGTGTCAGATAAAGAACATGTTGTCCTCCAGATCCTTGTGCAGCCTCGGAAAGCTCCCGACTTCAAAATCCCCCGTGGATGAGGAAGATGCCGACCCGCTCCTCCGGGGCTGGGACGACATCATGCCCTCATAGTAGAGCCTGCCGCGGTACGCCGCGAGGTCGGCGTAGTACACAGGCGTCACCAGCGACACCGGCTTGGTGCACCGCGCGAACACGAAGCATAGGTTGTACACCAGCTTCTGCAGATCGTCCGACCCGAACCCGTGCTCGTCCATCAGGCTGTAGTAGTGCGTCGGCCGGCTCGTCCCCAGCAGCCCGTTGTGGCTGCACAGGTAGAAGTCGTACGCCGACGGGTCGACCACGCCGGTGTCCACCACCGTGCCTGGCGGCACGTTGCCGTTCCTGGTCTGCGGCTCATTCCTGTCCTTGGGGAACAGGCGCGTGTTATGCCGCTTCTTGGCCACGATGACGGTGATGGTCGGCGCGTAGCCGTTCACCTTGATCGCCTTCTCCATGTCCGCCAGCTCCTCGTTGAGGACCATTTCGAATTGCCCGTCGCTCACGCCGTCACGGAAGTAGATGATCTTCTGCGGCTTCACGCCGTTCTGCTTCTCGTAGACGCCGATAAGCTCCCGGCAGATCTCACCGAGTTGCTTGATCACCTCGCAGCGGTGCGGCTGGGCGTGGATTCTTGGCACGTACTTGCTGGCGCCAGGGTCGATGGACGCGACCACGGCTGCTATGGACGGGCTCTCCACATTCCCGGGCGACGGGTGGTTCACGTCAGCGCCGATGAACATGAAAGGCACGCCGCTGACCCGTGGGAGCGCGTCGAACAGCTGTACGTTGCTGCCCCCAAGCTTTCCATTGATCTTGAGAGCAAGGTTGGTCATGTACTGGTCCTGGCCCTGCGGCTTGTTCGCGAGGGGGCTCAGGAAACACTGGGTCAGGATCCCCAGCTGCGTCTCGCAGACCAGCTTCAGTGTCTTGTACCCTGGATGCTGCTCAGACATTGGGCAGAAGAGTAGCTGCAGCCTCTGCTTCTTGTTCACTGCAGCCTGCTTCGCTTTGTTTAGCTCCTCGTATAGCATGCTGGGATCAGATAGCACTGCCATTTCTGACAGGTGCACAAAACATGGTTCAGGTTTCATCTGAATGCCAAGGTCACGGCACTTCCTCACGATCTTTTCAAGAAACATGTTTCCATTGAGGGGCTCCTGCCTGGAGTGAGATGACCGTGCACTGAAGTCGACAATGCCCCAGCACTGAAGATCCCGGCCTTCTACTAGTCTCTTCTTCACAAGGTTCCACTGGCAGGACTGATCAATACTGAATTTGCAGGTCTGGCCGTTGGAGGTGCCGAGTTTTAGGTTGGGTGGAGGAAGGATCCTACCCATGACTTTTGTCATTTGAACATCCAAGGAAATCCCAAATCGCTGGGCTATTTCTCCCCTGGAAATGAAATGATAATTAGTATTCGATAATAAACATCAGTTATTTCTCACATCTAAATGAAAAGGAAACACAACGGTCAGTTACCTGCAAGGTCCATCTGTAGCATTCACCAAGTCCAGAATCTCCTCCTTACGCCTAAATGCAGGGATTAGGGCCTTCTCTTTCAGTATTCTATCGGAGTTCTTATCCAAGTTTGCCTTTGGATACCTCTGCCCTTCAATAAGAGTGCAAAGCTCAATTGGCACATAATTTGGTTTGTCCTTGCTCTTGCTCAAATCCAAGCATGGGAGCATCTGATACTCAATCACCTTGCTATACTGTTGAGCATAATAATCAACTAGCCTCTTTTTTTGCCCGGATTCAGCATCCACAAAGGTAATCTGACTGGCAGGCAAGTCTGTCAAGCCTTGAACAGTGTACTTTTGATTTGTCCTTCGGTGAATCACAGTTACACGTCGGCCTTTAAGCTCAGACTCCAAATTTTCCTTTTGCCACTTTTTCAGTGGTGTCCTGTAATCTAGGGGCCTCACTAATTTCTCAACAAGATCTAGCACTGGCCCAGCTTGGTAAAATGGCATAACTGAATAGTCTACGCATAGGATCAGCCCTTGCTGAGTGTATTTAAGTGTCTGTTGGGTTCCTTTCAGAGCTACAACACCCTTCCCGATGTCTTGACCACTGTCCTGTGAGTAAAATCCCTTACCAAGGATAATCTTGCGCCAGCGTGAGGCCTCACGCACAATGACATCAAGACCCTGCAAGACCTCTCTAGGCACAGGTAACTCTGAGAGTTGGCTTAACGCCAGCTGCTTCCTGAACTCCACTGATACAATATAGGTCCGTGACCGAACTCTCACACGGAATAAACCTTCTGGCAGTTGAGCTGAAGTGAATAGATTTCTTCCGCCATCATAAGCAACATATGAAGAAAGCAACCGAAAGCTGTTGTCCTTGAAGAGCTCATCCTTGGCAGAAAGAAATTCTGCCTTGGAGAGCTCCTTGCTTGAAGTCTTAGGGGAAGCTTGATCAAGCTTGATGTTTATGTCGTAGTGAAAAATGGTTGACGCCTCTCGGTAGTTGACAATGAAATGGTTCACCAAAAGTCTGACCTTGGCCTGAAATGATGAGCCTCCACCATCAGGTCTTCGCATTGCCACTCGTGTGGCAACAGGAGATGTGGCAACTGGTGGCGATGCTAGTGGTTCTACTCTGGCCAAATCACTGGAGACAATGCGTTCTACGGGGAAAGGAAGAGCAGTTAGAAACAGCAAACGTCAAGCTTACATGAGAAAAACAGTAATATTTCATGATGTTCAAGAAAAAAAGGTTATACAGTTAAACACACTATAGTATCTCCTTAGAAACTATTGCCCAGATTAAAATGCTGGAGTAAATGTACCATGCACAATTTACCAATTAAAATGCTGGAGTAAATATAGAAAACGATTCAGTTTTAGGTAGGAAATTCTCCTCCACAAATCATATCTTTATTTGTTCCATTACTCCAAAAATGTAAACTCTGCCCCAGTGCAACTTCTCTCATCTATTCGCTCTCCAAAATATAGCATGACTCAATTTATATTGACAACTGCCTAGCATACTTATAGAATAACACACTACCAAGAAAAAGCGAAAAAAAGAGAAAGGTGAATTGTTCAGCGCTTAAGACACAGAGCCCTGAATTTTCACCGGCAATAGTTCTGAGTGCTTTCTCAATACGTTTCCTATCTAAGGATACGAGAATTAAATGATATACCCTGGATCTTCGAAATGAAGCTGGCAAACCAGAAAAGAGGGTGACTATTTTTTCAAGTGTTTGAAACCAACTTATTTTTCTCAGTTGTGATTGGAAGCCAAGTTTCAAGCACTTGAAAAATAGCAAAACTAAAAAATATTAACCTCCAATGCTAGCTACATTGGTTTTGTTCTCTAATTTCTCACGTTCTGTTCATCTCGAATGATCAATTCTGATCTCAAAATGGTGGGGTAGGATAAAGTTTGCAAAAGGTGTAAAGTGTTTTTTTTTTGGGTACGTGCTCATCGCCACACCTCCCTCACTGTGACCTTCTCGAGCTAAGGAACAAAAGATTCTTATGTATACAAGCTGTAGCCTGTAAGTGCATAAGGCTAATCAATGACTGCTATGGTGCTACCTAATGCATCCATCCAATTCACAAAAATGACCTTATCATACAGAGAGATGTTCCTTGTTTGAATCTCTATATCTCTATTCGCAAACCCGGAGCACCCATCTCATCTACAACACAGATGCATCTGGAACATATTTAATTCTAGAAACTAATTCATCGCACAACACTAACAATCACGGACTAATCTCGCACCGAGAGAACGCAAATGGTAACCCCTGATGAGAATGAGCACGCGGAAATTGCAAGCACAAGTCCGTAATTGCACAACATAAGCAGTGCCTAACCCAGGGGCGGATTCAGGGCCCGTGCTGGGGGGCTGCAGCACGGGCCCAGCCCACGAAGCACAGAGAAATAAAGGAGAAAATTCAGAATTTTTTTAAAAATTCCTCTCACATAGCACGGGCCCAACCCAAAATGCTGAAGAGCAAAAGGCCCAGCACCCCTCCCTAGCCTGGGCTGGATCCGCCACTGGCCTAACCGTACCATCAACCAACATAGCGAAACGCACCGCCTCGACCCAGAGAAATCAATCGGAGCAGGGCAATCAACCATCAGGAAACCGCCTTAGCAGGTTTCGAACATCACGAAGAAAGTAATGTACGAAGCTGCACAATTCGTGCGAGTAAATCCGGAAAAGCACTTACCGACGGACCCCGACGAGCTCGCCGCATCCTCGGTCGCGATCCCCCTCGCCGTGGTCGCCTGCGCAGGCGCCCTCACCGGGACGTACTCCCCTGGGCCGCCTCCGCGGCCTCTCCCCGACGTCGCCCACGCGTTCCCGCCACGCCCACCGCTTGACACGTACGCGTGTCCACCGCCACCGCCAGGGCCACGCCCACCGCGCCCGCCCGCGCCATAGCCCCCTCCTTCTCCGCCTCCGCGAGACCCGTGGTAGCCTCCGCCTCCACGGGTCCCGTTGTAGCCTCCTCCTTCTCCTCCACCCTCACCGCTTCCGTCATGCCCGTAGCCCCCTCCTCCGCGAGGCCCGTAGCCGCCTCCCCTACGCCCGCCACCGCGACCCCTCCCGCGGCCTCGCGCCCCACCGCCGTGCTCGTAGTCCATCGCAGCGATCGATCAAACGGTGAGGGTTTTGGATTTTGGAGCAGATTGGTTTCTAGGGCTAGTACTTTAGCTAAAGGGCAGGCGGGGTGGGAGAGCGGTAGTTATACTATTACTAGGTGCGTGGCGACCGCAATGACGGTTTTGCCCCCTCGAGGGTTAGCGGATGGTATGCCACTATGCGGACGTTCGGCCGAGGGTAATATGCGGGTGTTTGCAGGGGTAGAATTGGAATCGGCGAGTCAATGCAAGTCAAGTCGTTGTGGACTCCGTACAGGGATGTTGCCGCGTGGAGTCAGATCCGTTGCATGGTTCAAAATTATTTGTTGTCATCTGCAACATACTTCCATTATCCTTTCTAGAATAAATGCTAATAATGATATCATGTATATAGGGTGATGGCATAGGTTAAGAGGTTCCAGAGTTGTTTCTCTGTTAATTTCCTTCCACTTATTCTACCTTCTGTACCTTGCAAGATTATTTTCCTTTCCCACATATGAAAGGCCTTAGGAAAGTGCTATACTACACTTATAGTATAGTATATTATTCTACATCATCGAGTCTAACCAACTAACTACACAGCTGGCCCAACAAAGCAGCCCACGTGTCGCACAGCCCGCACGCCCGCATCCCGCGAGGGGCATGCCCCGCGCCGCGCTGTGTCTCACGGTTCCGTGCCTCGCGTGCTCGCGCCGCGACGTGTTTCACGGCCCCGTGTCTCGCGCGGTGGCACGCGCCCCGCGCCACACACGTGTCCCCACGTGCATCTGTGCTGCCACCTAGCACAGTACTTATTCAATAGTTTTCATTCTATAATTCTTCAGTAGTTATCATCTAATAATACTTCAATATTTTTTCTATGATTCGAATGTTTCAATAGTTGTTAGTAGTTATGTCAGTAACTGTTCAGTCGAAAAATTGTTTAGTAGTGTTTGTAGTCACTGGTAGTATTCAGTAGTTCTAAGTTATAGTAATATTGTTTCAGTAGTTTGTGTCAGTAGTGTTAGTAGTTGCTAGTAGTATTACTAGTTTGTTCAATAGTATCAGTAGTTTTGTTCAATAGTTGTTTATTAGCTCAAAGTTATAGTAAAATTATTCAGTAGTTTGTGTCAGTAGTTGCCAGTAGCATTAATAGTTTGTTCAGTAGTGTTAGTCATTTTGTTCAGTAGTTGGCAGTAACTGTTTCATGCGCCAGTGGTCAGTAGTTATGTGCGAGGCGGGCGTAGGTCCAAGCACGTGAGGCCGAGCACGCAGAGCAGGGACACATGGCAGGTGGGGTCTGGTCACGCCAGGCCGAGCGCGTGATGGGGACACGGGACTGGTGGGGTCCGAGCGGGGGCGACACGTGGTGGGTGTGGGGTGGGGCAAGGCAGGGACACATGGCGTGCGTGGGGGTTCGCTGGGCTATGTTAGGTTGGTGGGGGTGTGGTGCGGGTGGGCTGGAGGGGGTTCGTTTGGGTGGGTTAGGTCCTATGTGTAGAATGCTATTCTACACTATAGTTGTAGAATTACTGGCACCCACCCAACCCTCAATCCATGCACGCCACGTGTCGCCCCTACCCCCACCCGCGCTCACCACATGTCGCTCCCACCCCGCAACTGCGTGCAGCCACGCCCCACCCTCGGTTGCCGCGCCACCCTTGGTTGCCACGCTCTCATCCTCCTCCGCCCGCCTCCGCTACTGAAGCTACTGAATTACTTGAAACTACTAACAACTACTGAACAAAAATTACTGGCACCACTGAACAAACTACTAGTACTACTAAAAACTACTACTGAACAATTTTACTATGACTTGGAACTACTGAACAAAACTACTGAACAAAAATTGCTGACACTACCGAATAAACTACTGATACTGCTAGGAACTGCTAACAACTACTAATACTACTGACACACTACTGAATGGTTTTGTTCAGTAGTTCCAAGTGATAGTAAAATTGGCCGTTTAGAATGGTTTTGGAAGAGGCAGTGCCAAAAAGGATTGAAATCCATTCGCGCTAGCGAGGGCCAAAGCCAATAGACTGTAGCACTTCGTGCATGTAGGTCTAGTTGATGGTGTCGAATGCCTTTTGGATGTCAAGCTTCATGAAGAGAGAGGGGGTCTTTGTTTTGTGGAACCTTCGAACAATGTTTTGGGTATACAAGAAGTTGTCCTGGATGCAACGCTTTTTGATGAAGGTGCTTTGACAAGAAGAGACTATGTCGTCCAAGCGAGGGGTGAGCCTATTTGCTAGTAGCTTAGAGAAAATTTTGGTGATGTTGTGTATCAAACTTATGGGCATGTAGTCTCCAACTTTCATACCATCTGTCTTTTTGGGAAGGAGAATAATGTGTGCTGAGTTAAGTAGGTCAAAGCTACGCGCGTTCATGTTGTACAGCTGGTTGAAAGCAGCTGTTACATCCTCTTTTCTTATCTCCCAACATTCCTTGAAGGAAAGCGCTATGAAGCCATCATGCCCGGGTGCCTTGTTGGTTGGCATTGACCAAATTGCTCTTGGGTGAACGGCTCCTCGAGAGAGGATAGGTTCTGTGGCTAATATCCAATGGTGTGCCAATCAAAAGTGATGGGCCGTGAATGGGTAGAGTTGATGTGCTGACGGAAGTGTTCGCAGATTGCCTTCTCCTTGTTATCGTGGGAATAAGCTAGCCCAGTCGGAGTTTGGAGGCATTGTATGTAGTTCTTTCTCATTTGGGAGTTGACACGTAACTGGAAGAATTTGGTGTTTGCATCCCCAAGGCGTATGGATGTCAAACGTGAGCGTTGTCTGATGCGAGCCTTCTCAATAAGGGCCAGCCCAACACATCTGGTCTTGAGATTTTCGCGTAGATCAATTTCCTCTTGAGTGAGTTTCCTTTCCTCTTGGGCCGCATCTAGTCTCAAGATAACTTCTTTGGCAATGGCCAATTGCAGTATGGTGTTTCCAATTTTTGTTTTACACCATTGTTTGATGGCTTTGGCTACATGCCCCATTTTGGTGTGGAGGCATTTTCATAATTTGTGTGACAAACATTGGTTTGTTCCAAGCTACTTGAATGGTCTCGTGGAAGCCCTCCATATGGACCCAAAAGTCCTTGAAGCAAAATTTGCATGAGGCAGCTTGGGCGAGCCCACCTTGCAGGAGCAATGGGCTGTGGTCGAACATCATGGTCGATAAGGACTACAGGAAGCATGTGGGGAAGAGGAGCTCCCATTCCGTTGTGTAGAACACTCGATCTATCCACGTATGTGTTGGGTTAACTTGCTCATTGCTCCATGTGAATTGGCGTCCTTTCAAATTAAGTTCCTTTAAGTACATGTCGTCTAGAGTTGCTTTGAAGGTGTTCATCAGCATCCTATTTAGGTTAGTGTTACTCTTATTAGCTGCTTGATAGATAAGGTTAAAATCTCTAAGAACAAGCCATCTCTCTTGAGGTGTGGTTGCAATTGTCTTAGACTTCTTGTAGGAAGGCGAGTTTCTTGTTATCTCCTTGCGGCCCATACACGCTAGTAATAGCTCACGTTACATTGTCCGTTTCAAGGGAGAATCAAGCAACATTATCTCATATTGTGTCAATTGGATGAACATGTCGATGCCCAAGATGAAATTTTGCTATGACTTACATTGAAGAATTTCTCGAGAGAATCAAGAAACACTGTCATCTTGAACTCTCCCAAAAGTGATCAAACTAGATAAAGACCGGGGAAGAAACAGGAGTCTCAAGCGGAGATGAATAGGTGGCGGCTAGGGCTGGTGGCGCCTGGGCAACCGGGCGGCGCCGCTGACGTCGCGCGCTGGATGGGAGTCTGGATAGAAGCCATCTCTGATCTGAGGGTGGTGTCAGTCCCTGAAGAATTAAGTCTTTCCCTTGGGGATGCCTCTAGGATCTGTTCTTCTGTTATCAATGAAAGGATGGAGTTCGTTCCCAACTTATGGGTTGGAAGGAAGTTTGGATTCGTGCGCTGGATGGAAGTCTGGATGGAGCTCGTCTCCAATCCGCCATCGGTATTGGCCTCTGAGGTGATGAGTCTATTCCTTAGGGATGCATCTGGGGCCTATCCGCCTGATCTCGTGGTTTGGATGCGAAAGAAGTTTGTGGGGATTTCGGAGTGGCCTCCCCCACCAGGGGGAGTTCGAGATAAAGAAGAACCTGCAGATAGGGGGCCGATTTGAAGGAGGAATCCCTGAAGATCACGATGGAATTGGCAAGCTCTGAAAGTCCTCGAGTTCGCCTCCGATCAGGTTTAGAGCAGATAACCGAGGACCATATAAGCAAGGGAAGACGGCCGGGGAGTTCAGATCACAAATCCCTTCCAGGTGGTGTTCGCCTTCCCCCAAAGCTTCGTGCCCAGGCGATTGGTAATCTCATCTTCATCCCGGGCATCTCGACGTCCTCTGTAGGTGCTGAATCCGTGCTTTCTGTTGAGGATTGGGGTGACAAAGGGATTTCCGGTGAGGAAATCGCCCACCCGACGTCCTTCAGCGATTGCACAATAAAGCCCTCGCAGGTGTCTTCGTCCGGGAAGGAGATGGTGCCAGCGAATGCTTTGGTCTCCCTAACTGGAACCTCGGCGCAGGAACATGGTGAGGAATTGGCTCATGGGCGGCTAGAGAAGCATAAGGAAGGATTTAGCATCGATGCAGGCACAAGTTCCCATCCTGAAATTGAGGCTGAAGAAAAGGATGAAGAGGTTGTGGAGTTCGTAATTGATGAAGAAGATGCTCGTGCGGCAGGTCAGTGGACAGTTCTTGCGAGATTCTACTCGTTGAAACGCCCAAACCCATCGGCTTTGTTTGATGATATGAAGCGTGCTTGGCAATTGCGTGCGGACTTCAGTTTCAAGGTCCTAAAGGATAATCTTTTCATCATCACTTTCGGGTCGGAAGGAGACTTTAATTTTGTGCTGAAGGGAGGGCCATGGATTCACAGGGGTGACGCTCTTATCGTTGCTGGTTTTGATGGCTTCACGAGCCCGTCAGAGATTCCACTTAATGCCATCCCAGTTTGGGTGCGTATTTACGATTTACCTCTTGGGATGATGTGTCAGCGTGCTGGCCAAACTCTCGGCCAGATGCTGGGGAGGGTGTTGGAAGTAGATGTGGAGGAAAGTGGACGGAACAAGCATGATTTCTTGAGGGTCAGGGTGGAACTCCCAGTTGACAAGGCTCTCAGGGTTAAGCTACCAATAAAAGTCAAGTTCCAAGGCAAAGGGGTGATAAGGAATTTTGACCTCAGATATGAACGTGTGCCATACTTCTGTTTTCATTGTGGCTTTATGGGCCATTCGGACAAGGAATGTGAGAAACCAGAAAAAAGGGATACAATGTTTCGTTATTCGGCAGAATTGAGGTGCTCACCTTGCAAACAATTTGAGAGGTGGACTAGTTATGTGAAGGCTGAGATATCTCCAACAGTCCGCTGCCAGCTTCCCTTTTCTCGCGCGGGTAGTGCAGACTCTTCCTCACTCAGGAGTAGGGGTGGCCGCACACAAGGTGGGAAGGTAGATAGTCCTATCCGTGTGGGGGTTACAGATGATTTTGAAGCTAATGAGCAAATGGGCAACTCGCAGATTGACAAAGAGCTGTCAGAGCAAGTAGATAAAATGCTGGTTGACAAAAAGGATATCCTGCAGACCCAAATCAATGTCCGGTTGGCTAAGGCAGGGTTTCATACATCGCCCAGGCAGTTTGGAGCTTCAGCTGGGGCGGACTATACAACAGGTCATCCCTTGCTAGCTGGACCATCAGCAGACCACCCCCTGACCTCAAATGAGATGATTCCGACACTGAAGGATATCGGATCATCTCTGGAGTCTCATGGTTCATCTGAGGCCAAAGATGAGGGTCAATCACGCTGTAAAAGAACTACAGATCAGAAGGAACCACGAGAGCCCAATCCAGCTATGGCTTTAGTGGTGAAACCAAAAAATGCATCCAAAGGAGGTGCACTGAAGAAGAAGAAGTTAAATCCAACGGGCAAGGAGGTTTTGACAGACATGGAGATGTGGGAAGATGCTATGCCTAGTATGGAGGGTAAGGAAGCGACCAGTCCCGGGGCTACTGGTAAACTGATGGAGCACGTGGGGGTGCTCCGTCAGGAGAAATGAATTGCTTAAGCTGGAACTGTCGAGGCATTGGGAACGCCTCGACAGTTCGTGATTTGGTGGCTTTAGTTAAAGCTAATAATCCCCAATTAGTCTTCCTTTGTGAAACTAGACAGAAGTGTATTAAGGTTCGTCGGTTACGTAGTAGGCTAGGGCTGAAAGGTTTTGTTGGAGTCGATTGTGATGGTCGTAGTGGTGGATTAGGGCTGTTTTGGCATGAGCAAGTATATGTGGAAGTAAAAGGTATGAATGAAAGATATATTGATGCGTATGTCCGTGCCTTTCATGATGCTCCTTTATGGCATATTACTTGTGTATATGGGGAACCTAGAACTGAGAACCGTCACCGTATGTGGTCTTTGTTGTGTGACATTAAGCAGAGTTCCAACCTTCCTTGGTTGGTAGTGGGAGATTTTAACGAAGCCCTTTGGCAATTTGAGCATGCTTCAATTATCTTAAGGTTCGAGCACCAGATGCAATTGTTTCGGAATGCTCTTCAGATGTGTGAACTCGGGGATTTGGGTTTTGAAGGGTCCCCATATACATATGACAACAACAGAGATGGATGTAGGAATGTTAAGGTTAGATTGGATAGGGCAGTTGCAGATGATTCATGGAGAGATATTTACAGTGATGCTTCTGTTATACATCTTGTATCTCCTTGCTCAGATCATTGCCCTATTGCCCTATTTTGGTTCGGCTGAAACAGGAAAGGTCGGCTGCAAATAATAGCAAAAGTCGACACTATGAAATTATGTGGGAAAGGGATGATGAGCTTCCAGAGATAATAGCAAATGCATGGAGGGATACTGGTCAGAAAATGGATCTGGGACAGATTAACAAAGAAATGGGGAAGGTTATGGATACCTTGCAGGCGTGGGGGAGGAGAAAATTTGGGAAGGTGGGAAAACAGATTGGACAGTTGAGAGCTAGGTTGGCTGAGTTGCATTCAGTTTCAGCGGACAGGAAAGAGATTAGAAGAGTGCAAGATCAAATGAATGAGCTCCTGTATAGAGAAGAAATGCTTTGGATGCAAAGATCTAGGATCAACTGGTTAAAAGAGGGTGATAGGAATACAAAGTTTTTTCATAACAAAGCGATCTGGAGAGCTCGTAAGAATAGAATAACCAAATTGTGTGATATTAATGGGAATGTTCAGACAGCTCAAACTGTGATGGAAAGGATGGCTGTCTCCTACTTCAAAGAGTTGTATATGAAGGATCCCTCGATTGACCCAAATGATATAGTCCAGTTAATTGAGGTAAAGGTTACAGGGGAGATGAACACTTCACTGTGCAGGGATTTCTCAAGTGAGGAGATAGCTGACGCCCTATTCCAGATAGGGCCGATTAAGGCCCCGGGACCGGATGGTTTTCCTGCGAGGTTTTTCCAAAGAAATTGGGGTATAGTAAAGAAAGATATAATACATGCTGTGAAGAGATTTTTTGAGACAAGGGTAATGTCGGAGGGGGTCAATAATACCTCCATTGTGTTGATTCCAAAAGTTGACAACCCTATCGAGCTCAGAGACTTCCGGCCTATTAGCTTATGCAATGTCCTTTATAAAATTGTGTCCAAATGTCTGGTTAACAGGTTGAGGCCATTGCTAGATGAAATCATCTCGCCAAATCAGAGTGCATTTGTGCAGGGGCGCATGATCACAGATAATGCCTTGGTGGCCTTTGAATGTGTCCACCATATGCGCAACACAAAGCAGCCAGAAAGGTCCTTCTGTGCTTATAAGTTGGACTTGTCGAAGGCTTATGACTGGGTTGACTGGTCTTTCTTGGAACAAGCGATGCTTAAAATAAGCTTCGCTTGCCGTTAGGTCAAATGGATTATGACTTGCGTGACCTCGGTGAGATATTCTATAAAATTCAATGGAGCTGTATTGGATGCATTTGTTCCAACTCGAGGACTTCGCCAAGGTGACCCGCTTTCTCCTTTTCTATTCCTCTTTGTGGCTGATGGGTTGTCTTCATTGATTAAGGCTGAAGTGGAGAGGGGGAGCATTTCTCCCGTTCGAGTGTGCCACAATGCGCCGGGGATTTCTCATCTTTTGTTTGCGGATGACACCTTATTATTCTTCAAAGCTAGTGACTATCAGGCGACCAATATCAAAAGAGTGCTGGACAGTTATGCGAGGGGCACGGGGCAGCTCATCAACCCGACCAAATGCTCCATCATGTTCGGAGATGCCTGCCCGGTGGATAGGCAGGAATCGATAAAGAACATCCTGGGCTCTGTACATGAGTCTTTTGATGCTAGATACTTGGGTCTACCTACACCAGAGGGCCGTATGAAAAAAGGAAACTTTCAGAGCTTGCAAGCACAGTTGAGCAAAAGGCTAATCCAATGAGGTGATAATTTTTTATCTAGTGGGGGGAAGGAAATTATGATTAAAGCAGTGGCTCAGGCAATTCCGGTGTATGTTATGGGTGTGTTCAAACTCCCTGAGGCGGTGTTGGAGGACCTTACCAAATTGATACGGGATTTCTGGTGGAGTGTGGAAAATGGGAAAAGGAAAACTCACTGGATCTCATGGAACAGATTGACAACTTCAAAGAGTAGAGGTGGAATGGGCTTTAGGGATATGAAGCTTTTCAATCAGGCCTTGCTTGCACGCCAAGCCTGGAGACTTATTTAGCGGCCAGATAGCCTTTGTGCAAGGGTACTAAAGGCACGCTACTATCCGAATGGGTGCTTGGGAGATACTGTTTTTGTTGGAAAGGCCTCGCCCATGTGGCACGCTATTGAATATGGCTTGGATTTTTTGAAGCAAGGTCTGATTTGGCGGGTGGGGAATGGTAATCAGATAAGAATTTGGAGAGATCCATGGATCCCGAGAGATACTACCCGTAAGGTCATTAGTCATCAAGGTAATTGCAGGATTAAGCGGGTGTCAGCTCTTTTGGACGCCAACGGAGATTGGGATGTTTGGAAGGTAACTCAAACGTTCCTTCATTTAGATATAACTGACATTCTAAGTATCAAAACCGCAGGACATGCTGGGGAAGACTTTCTGGCGTGGCACTACGAGAAAAATGGTATATTTACCGTTAGAAGTGCATATAAGCTGGCTGTCAATCTACAGCGGTGCAGGGCTGGTGGTGAGGCTTCGAGCACACGCCCAGATGGGGTTTGTCCAGCTTGGGATTGTATTTGGAAGTGCCCAGTGCCTCAAAAAATTCACATCTTTGCATGGAAGGCTGCTACCAATACTTTGGCTACGAGGGAGAACAAATGACGACGTCGGCTGGATTTAGAAGATACTTGTTCTGTGTGTGGGATGGAGAAGGAGGATGTTTTTCATGCCCTGTGCCGATGTCCTAGTGCCCAGAACCTGTGGAATGCTATGCGCAAAGTTTGGCATCTACCCACGCCGGAGGAGTTACAATTGTCAGGTACGCAATGGTTGCTTGCATTACTGGAGTATATGTCTAATACAGAGCGTATGCATTTGCTTATGCTTTTATGGCGTCTTTGGCATGTTCGGAATGAGCTGGTGCACAACAAGCCGATGCCACCAGTGGAGACGTCCCGGAGATTCCTGGAAAGCTATGCCCAATCCTTGGTTCTGATCGAGCAAGTCCCATATCCGGCTGTGGAGAAGGGGAAACATGTTCTCGGACTCTCTTTGGAGGAAGCTCGAAGACTGAAGCGCGACAATGGATGGAAGGATTTAGTGCCCAAGGGGTGGATTCGGCTGCCGCCTGGATGGCTTAAGCTCAACGTGGATGGCTCCTTTGCTGTTCAGGACGGAGGTGCTGGTATTGGCATGGTGCTGCGCGATAGTAACGGCAAAGGGATTGTCACAGCCTGCATACCCCTTCTGCATTGCACAGAACCTTTGGAGGCTGAGCTTATGGCTATCAAGGAAGGCATCGAGTTGGCGTTACATTCTACTTCGTCACCAATCATTGTGGAGACTGATTGTGTCAATATTATTAAGTTAGCCACATCTCATGAGGATGATTGCTTAGAATTCGCCCATATGGTTAGGGAGGTGAAGCGCATGGTCACCGGGCAAAGTAGTCTGGAGATTAGGAAAGTTGACCGTAGTCAGAATAAAGTTAGTCATGAATTAGCGAATTATGCCAGGACCCATGGTACTTTTGGTACATGGGTAGGGCAAGAGGAAAGTGTAGTAGCAAATCTTATTCATGTCGACTGTATGACTTCTGGTTCTGGTTAATAGATCTTTCCTTGAAAAAAAAAAAAACACTGTCATCTTGTGTGAACCGGAGGAAGAGGAATAGTATTGTAGTTTGATGTGGATCAGACGGTCAATGCTCAATTGCTCCCAAAACCGCACTTCCCGCTTCTTCAAACGAATCAAGCCAAAACTTAAAAAAAAAAGGAAATTGGAGCAATTCAGATCCCCATCTCCTCTCGCCGCCTCCGGGATTCCAAAATCCCAACCGAGTCTGAGATCCGCGCATGGCGTCGCCGTGCCCCTTCCCCGCCGCTGCCGCCGGATCCGGTGAGGCCTCTCTCTCTCTCTCTCTCTCTCTCTCTCTCTCTCTCTCTCTCTCTCCATGCCCCTCGTTTGCTAGGTTTTCCTGCTCTAGCCGTCAGTCCTGTTGCAAATTATTCCGAAATGTTTTCGCAATTATGTGCGCGTTTGCCATTTCTCTGAGTGACTGGCGCTTAATCTCTTCCGGGCTGCTGACTCGTGGCCTTGGTTTCCTGGGACCGGGAAGATGCCTGGGGCTTGCAATTTGATTCGGGTATCCAATCCAGTGGGAGGAGGAGGAGACCCAGGTGACGTCTGCTTCCCCGCCACCGTTAGTGCAAATAGCAAGGTTTTGCTTAGTTTTAGTTGCCAATAATTGGGGTGCTCTTTTGCTCCCACTGGTAGCTTAAAAGTTTGGCTGAATGGGTTATGTACACCTTACACCATCCAGCCATGAATTCAGGGATATCAATTCTAATCTTAATCTTAAACATACTCGTTGCCGCTCATCAACACAGGCAACAAAGAGAATATCGCTGAAGATGGAGACACTTTCTTGGATGGCCCAACCTTGCGGAAAGAGGGGTCTGCCTCTACAAAGAGGAAGAAGAAGCCTGCAGGTTTCAACTTGAGGAAAAGCATTGCCTGGAACCCTGCTTTCTTCACTGAACAAGGTACATTAATTCTTTGCCAACTCTACGCTGCAGTTTGGGCTTGATCTGGCTCAACAACATCGGTGAACTTTGTAGGTGTTTTGGATAATTCGGAGCTTTCTGTGCTCACTGGCTCCCAACTGATGGCAAATGGGAGCCCTAGCCCAGGGGTCACTGGTGTAACGTCCCCATTGTGTCGGTCTGGGAGATATGGTAATGCATATGTACCGAAGGAAGTCACAGAGAACTCACATGGAAAATTGCCTGCAAAACAACGAAGCGCAGAAAACAAGGGAAGGAAATTGTTCTCTTCAGCGAAAACACCTCAGAGAAATGAATGGAAAGAATCTGTGGTCAGTTCATCACTCAGCACATTCTTTACTTGTTATGGACGCATTAATTAGAATCATCCAGCAACATTGCTATGTTCTGGCCAACTAATTGCAGGGAACACAAAATAGAAGTTCTGCAAGAAGTATCCAGAATCGCATACCACGAGTACCAGCAGGATCTACATATCCTTGTCAAGTTTTAGGCAGGACAGGATTGGGCAGGCCTTAGTTTTTTTCTTGACGACTGTAGGGCTGACTTCTCAGTCTATACTGTCGTTACACGTTTTAGTCTCATAAGTCATAACTACAAATGCTGTTAGTCTTAACTTTGTTATACACAGAAGAAAGTACCAAACTCATCTTCTACAGCTCAGTTGTCAAGAATACCGAAGAAGCCTCAACCTTCTCTTCCTATGGTCCTGAGAAGTACCTCATCTATGACAACTGTTTCAAAATCAAACAAAAATTTAGCTCCAGGTAATCTAGTGCATATGGCCTTTCTAAAGAAACTTTGTTTCCTGTGAACTCAGGCATTTCCTTTTACTCGACCTTGCAGGCTCCCAGTGATAGAATCTGTTTATTTGACATAGCTTTTGGCATTCGTGCGTTATTACTAGCTGTCTGATTCAATATACTGCTATTTTCAGTTAAAGCTGAGCAAGTTCATAGAGTACCTGGACTGCCGTCTAAATTGAAGATCGATTCTATATCTTCTGGACCTAGCATAGAGAAGGATGTGGTGAGTGCTAGCATTAGTTATCAGTTATATATTCAATTTGTCATTTTGTTGCATAATATGTTGGAATTGATCCTGCGAGAACACGCGAGCACACACTGAACATTGCCAGCAACTTTTGATGTTTTATTCAAACACCCAAAAGCCTAAAGCTGCTAATAGTTTACTACAGGAGTTTTCTCGCTGGCAGCAACTTCTGATGTTTTATTCAAACACCCAAAAGCCTATAGCTGCTAGCAATATCTACTATTAGATGATCGATGTCAGCCACTTCTAATGTTTTTTTAAACACCCAAAAAACTATAGTTCTACAGCCTCTACTGCTTCTCTGAGCTCATCATCCAAAGGTGTGTATATGGGGGTGTTGCCCTATTTACAGCAAAAACAACGGGACCGATGACTGTTGCTACAGTACCAACAGCAAAAAAAAAAAAAAATTAACCTAACTACACACAAGGATTTACTCTAACATAATATGGTTTGCATCCCCATTTGGCAAATCTGCCTGCATTCTTTGTCAGTAATTGACAATGTTCCTAAACAAATTTATTAATTTTTGCAGGTTCCTGCTGTTACTGCCAAACATGAAGACGCCTATGGTTCTGTGAAATGCAAAAATCCACAAATCAGCCCCTCCAGTTCCTTTGGTATCACTGCATCAACTTTTGCTAAGCCATCAGCACTTCGAATGCCTTCACCGTCAGTTGGGTTTTTCACTCAGGTAGTCTGTTACGTTCTTCCATACCAAATCACCTGTGATGATATACTTCTACATTTTCAGAATAAACGTCTTTTTTTATCGTGGTTTAGTGCACTGGTGTTGTTTTTTATTTTCTGTGCGGTATGAAAATAAGATGATTTTTTTACAGCTATTTTGAGCCATAGATAGATGCGTGATTCTGTACTAAGTTCTTGCTCGCGTTTAATCAAGCTTTGGAAACTAGTTCCCTGCATATGTATGGGAATATTTAATCATTAAATATTACATAGTAATGTATAACTGCACATGATATGATATGGAAGTTGTTTGAAAAGAAGGGATGTCCATCCTACAAACACTTCATTTAGTTTCATTTTGGTGTAGCCAGAATTAAATATGTCTGTTATTTGTTACGAAATTCTGTTTCTTATTACTTTTTTTACTATTGCTAGTACCTTTATTATCATTATTGTTTTCTCATCATCTTTTTAGTTAGATCTTGTGGGTTTCATCTCTAGTCTACCCCAACTTGCTTGGGACAAAGGCTTTGTTATTCCAAATGTCTCATTCTTTAACTTGCAATCTGTTAGTTTTGTACTTGTCATTTGATTTTTATTTTCTTGAAGGGGCTCTTTTGTCAAAACCTCAATGTTTGACTGACCATTTCAGGAAAATGCTCATGTGTCACATGGCGATGCTGCTAAAAGAAATGCGGGGACGTGCTTTGCTGGAAATACTTCATCAGTTGTAAAACCTCCCAGATATAAGCAGCCTGATGATCTAAAAAGCGGACTCTGTCAAACAAAGCCGCTGTCAACCAATTGCACCACTGCTTCCAGTCTTGTTCTACCTGTAACTAGAGAGAGCAATCCCAACACCTTGGTGGGTCCAGAAAAGGAACCCTTGTCAAAAGTTATTACTATATACTCAGTAAAATCTGGAAATGCAAATAATCAAGAAAGGCCAGAGGTTGATTGCTTATTGGCTGGAAGTGGAGCTACTCCACAGCCATTGAGTTCAGAAAAGAACGATGGTGCCAGAAATTGCGTGCCAATCGTGTACAATGACACATCACATGTAGAAGGAAGTGGCATTATCAAAGATATTGAGCCTATTGAGAATTCCTACTATCTTAAATCTATTTGTTCCTCAACCATCGAACCTGTTGAGGATTCCTGCTCTCTTAAAGCTATTAGCTCCTCAACCAAACCTATTGTGGGGAGTAAATTGTCACCCTCTCGCATTGCCTCTCGAGTATGCACATCTAATGATCTCAATTGTCAAAGCAAGTCAGACAGTGGTTCCAGTGCAGCAATTGACTTGGTTGCAGTTTCTTTGTCTGAAGGCAACAATTGTACTACAGGTCTTGATTTCTTGCGAGATTTTGATTCCAGCAATCACCTGAATACTGAATGTTCTACTCTAATGGAATCAGTGGAATCTACAATATGTGCAGATCAGGTGCCACGTTGTGGTAGTTCAAGTCATGAAACACCTGCTTTAGCTGACAGGAATACAGATTTGAATGATTCTTTGCAGAATGAATCTAAACCTCCTTCATCAGAAGAACAAAATACTGACGGTGGAATGGAGCTTGAAATAAACAATGCATTAGTTGTAAAGGAGACCCTGTTGTTACATGTCGGGTGTGAGCATAACCACAATTGTAGGAGCACAGATTGTTCTCCTATGAAACATGAAGCACCTATGCCTTGTGTGGAGAGACGACCTGTTTTATCAGTAGAACCGGACATAGAAGACAAAATGGTGCTTGACACAAACAAGTTGTCAGCTCTAGAGGGTGCATCACTTATGGAGTAAGTCTGCATCAAATATTTGACTGCATACAGTTTATTGACATTGATAGTGTTTCATTCTCATCTTTTACAGAAAGACTAAAGCACTGGACAGATCACGAACAAATACTATCCTTAAAGATCATCTGAAAAACTTGGTACCATTTACAGAAGAATGGCTTGCTGTCATGGAGGCTCGTGGGCAGGTCAGTTCACTTGACATAAGTGACTTTCAGACTTCACATTTTGATTAGTAAATAGTCGATATGGTTTTCTGACCTAAAAGTACATACTGTCGTGTACAACTGTAGTCTATTGTGTTTCCCCCCTTTATTTTATAAGTTGCAAACACGCTATGTCCATGCAATTCTTTAGTACAGACAGCGCAATTCAGCTTTCGCTTTGTATATTTGGGTGCTTGTTGCATGTTTTTTATGCCCAGACACTAATTCATTATCCTGGTGCTAGTGAATTTAGGCCCTGCATTGCCATATCTCCTGGTGTATGCTGCATATACAGTTACTGTTGAACATCAGGGCAATCAGCAACAATATTTACAAACAAGTAACTGGACGGATAAGCTGTTAGAATAAGATAATCTAGTGCACCAACCATTTTGTTCCTTCTATTTTGCCCAAACAGCCGAGAAAGGAATATAACTAGTAACCTGTTGCAACTTGCAAGTTCCATTTCTGGAATTTTGATTCTGAGCTCTACACCTGAGTGTTATTAACATATTTTTGTCAGGAAGTTCTCGAACAGAAGACTGGCGCTGTGCAAAATTCTCCTCCTGACAAAACTACTCCAGAATCCAGTCCATGGTCACCGGTATGCCCCTGTAATTGCAAATTTGAGATACAGTTTCTCAAACATGCATCGAGTGGTGCTTTATTGTTCAGGAAGGCAACCAAGACCGAAAGTAGCTTAATTAACTGAGGAACATGCATTCTCTTACGAGTCGTTCAGTGTATAATGCAACAGCTTTTATCTCTCCCTGCAGGTTAAACGGAAAGCCCAAGATGTCGGACCATTTGACTGTACTAAGTACTCCAAAAGCGTCCCAACATCTGGTACCCCTTAACTGCAGTTCTTGGCCTTCACATTCTGTCTGTCGCGGTACAGCCACGGCGCATAAGGTCAGCAGAGACTCAGAGCTGAACACGGAGTCTTGTTATCTGCCACTGATTCTCATTTCGTCCTAGCTAACTTGACTGCCTTGTAGTTCTGCAGCCTAGCTTGTTGATCTCACCATGCATTCTCCTCTTTTTAATTGTAACATACTGTTCAGATCACGCCCCAAGCAAACACTTGGTAAACAACAACACAATAAAGAAAAGCCCTTTTTGTGAGTTTGAATTTGCCAAAATTTTGTATGCAATGCTGACTTGACTGCGGAATATTACTATTACTCCTACTAGTAGAGATTGGTGGTTCAGCATCAGCATCAGCATCAGGTCGGGTCGTCGTCTGTATCAATCCGCCAGCCACTCGCTGCCGTAGTAGGAGTTGGACAGGCCGAGCCAGAAGTTGAAGGCCTCCGCCGAGCGCTTGCGCTCCCGGCGGCAGTCCTGCCGCGCCTGCGAGGCGTGCTTGCTGGTGAACATCCTCGAGTGCATCTCGATGTACCTCTTCTTGTACTTGGTCTTGTTGGGCGCGATGCCCTTGGATCTCCTCCATGCACGCCACCATCTCCAGCAGCTCCTCGTCGGCCTCCTCCGCCTCGTTCCACAGCACCAACGCCTCCCCCGGCTTCCGTGCCACGGCGATGCCCTTGGCCAGGCTGCACCCCGCGCTCCTTCATCCTCTCCAGCAGCCCCAGCCGGCCGGCAGTACTCTTCCACCCTCACCCTCGGGTCCCTCTCCATCTCCTCCAACACCTTCGGCTGCCCCGATGCCGCCAACGCCTTCATCAGCGTCGTGTAGCTCACCGTGGACGGCGCGACCGCATCTCGTTGAAGAAGGCCAGCGCGCCCGCGCTGTCGTCCCTGAGCACGCACCCGTCCATGAGGGTGATCTCCTCGAAGAGGTCCCTGGACTTGGTGATCTGCAGCTGCTGGCAGTAGCCCTTGAGCAGGACGTTGTAGGTGACCCGGTTGGCGGGAACCCCGGCTGCTGCCATCTCGTCCAGCACGGCGTTCCATGTCCCCGGCGGCGACGAGCGCCGATATCACTGTCGTGTAGAGGATGACGTGGATTCACTCCCCCTCCAATCTAAACGACGAAAGCAGCTCTTGTACTGGAATAGGATTATCAAGGTACTGTAGCTATTTTACCTACTCTACTCTCTTGCCGACAGCGACTTTTAATTTTAAGATTTCAGTGGACTAGTTGCCTCTTATAGCAATTTTAGTTAAATTTTAGATGGTTTAGGGTTTTTTTTAACTGCCAATAATGGTAGTGTCCAGTCAAATTTAAACATGATATTGTGTGGTATTTGGATTTAGGTCTAGCGAATTGCCTAAACCCTAGTATCAATAATATCACATTTAAATTTTGGGACAAATAACTAAGGCACAACTGAGTATTTTTTTATTACACAATTTGTTTCTCTACCAATATTATGAAATGGCCGATGATAGAGGTCACATTAGAAAATGAGGATGTTGGATAGCTAGATGTACTTTGTGCTCCTATCGGGGGATAATACTTGACAATGAATTTGGGGTATACATGTCGATGGACGCGTTGATCTATGTTTCTTGCGGTTGGATCGAAGGGATACAATAACACATGGATTTATCCAGTTTCAAACCTCCCGTGAGATAATAACCTTATGTCCTGTTTATTTTCTTATAGTTTGGATGAACTTGTTATCAAATGTCCATTACAAACCAAGTCCTTCCCTTTTATATAATAGGGGAAAAAGAAAAGTATATAAACGGACCGTGCCAAACACTATGGCAGATCTACACCTGATGAAACCAACTACTCCTAGCTCCTTATGACCGGGGATAGGCATGCCCATCTTGCTCTAGTCGTCCTGTAAGCCCTGTCCCATCCACAGAACATTGTCACACTGCACACTCACCTGCCCATGCATTGCTCGCTGAAAGGGAGTGCCTAGGGAAGAAAACTACTTAAGTGAATGTCATTAAATGTGATTCGACCGTTTAGGTGAGTATCTGCCTTGGGTTTTGTACACCATCAGGGGGCTGGTCGACGAAATCCTGTCTTGGTCGTAAGGTAAGGCTGTGGTTTTAAGGGTATTCATCCACTGGTTGACACATGGTAGCGTGGGCCCATCCGATGGGGCACTCCTTACCTATTACACTGTCATCTTCCAAATATTGAAACTTGATCATTTTCCTATGTATAGATCCATGGCTTGGTATGTATGTTGTATTTTACAGCCGAAAATCTAAGATTTACTCAACTTGGACTCGAATGTCAAGAACATGTTTATGGTTACCCAGATGCTTGTTATATAATGTATGGAAATCATGTAGATGCTTTACAAGCGTTCTGACTCAACCCTTCTCAATTCAAGTAGTAGTAGAGATGGGGAGCCATATAAATTGGTTGTAAAAGTAATATCATTGTAATGCTCTGTCTTATAATTTAATGTTTTTGCTACGAATTGATCTAAAATATAGATTGCACACTGAATGAATAACTATTTTGCTAGCTTGTATCATTTTGGATTTGACCATGATGAATCTATATATGCAATGAATAGCGGAGTGTATATATGTTGCATGTGTATTTTTGCTACTTGTTATGAATGCATGTGTATTTTAATAATTCCTATTAAACATAATACAATCGGTTTTATTCTTAAATCGGCTATGAAAATGAGCTACAATCTGTGATATGAAACATAAAGCAGATAATTTCTATGTAGAACCGTATGTAACATGAATACAAAGTGGACAATTTATGACATATCTTAGACGGTACTTTTCATAAGAACTGTCCATAATATCTGTTATCAGATATGGGGTCTTCACATACACTTTACTCAAATGTAAGGAAAACCGTTTGGCGTGAGGGTTTATAGTTGTCTGAAATGAAGCATCCTGTAGAAGGGAGATGTTACTAAGATTTCCACGTGAAGGTGTTTTAATCAGCATATCTTAGTGAACATGCTCTGTGTGTGACGTATCCAACTGTTGTGTGTGATGTACACGTACATATGTGATATAGTGATGGGAAGCAAGGCATGTAAACGAAGAAAAGAGTGATAAAAGAGCATCGTACTATACTGCACAATGCACGTAAAAGTAAGGTTCCCACATAGATAACCATTCATGTTCAATCCCTTCAAATTTAGTAAAAAAAATAAAGGAAATTTGAAAGGATGGACATAAGCACCAACCGATCATTATCACTAATGATCTTAATCTTTCTTAAGTATACCATATTGGGTCTCCTTCTAAGTTGATTGAGTTATTTTTTAGACCGTTAGATCTAGATCCAATCGTACAGATCAATCTCTTACTCTAACCCTATCCCTCCCCCATCTCTCTCATTTCTTTCTGCAAGACTCCTCCCGATACGACCACCACATCCACTTGAGGAGCTGCCTCCTTCCACCCCTTCTAGAACTCTGGCGTGTCTTCTTCCTTCTCCCTTGCGGACGCACCCCTTCTTCTTCAACACTGGCAAAGCTCCTCTGTCCTACCCTCCTCCTCTATCTCCTGTGACTCCTACCACCAGATCTGCGGCATAGACTGCCGCCTCACTAACTACTTTTGTGATCCCCATCGCCCGTCACTACCCACCAGCGATCCTCCACTACCGCGGCGGGCAGTGCCCTTACTGCCTCACCATCGCACCCGCCGATCGCCACCTCCAACGGGCCTATGGGCCACCCTGTCAATCCTTCTAACCACGCTGGGCACAGGTAAATCCCCACCCAAACCCTCAATTCCCCAACTATAACACCTAAATTTTGTGAAATTTCATTCAAATATAGGAGGCTGAGAGATAGCACTTCTCATACTATATATGGTTTTAGCTATCAAACGGGTTAAACTGACATCTTGATCCAAGCTAATATATGTACACAACAAAATCATTACACTAAAAGAAGGATTAACATATGAAGCAAAAAAACCATGGTTAACAAAAGAAGAGGAGGGATATATTAAGGAAATCCACTGGAAATAAAATGGTCCAAATGAAGAATAACTAACCAACTAATGGCGATATGATTGATGAGCTGGCAGACTCTCATGTACGCATGCAAATGAACAAAAATGTGATGCACGATGACTTACCATCATGCATGACCACAAACGCAGATATCCTGTGGTATATGGGTTTAGGTTAGGTAAATTGTCGAAACCTCAGTAGCCATACTATCATATTTAAATTTGGAATAAACAATTGAGACACAATTGAATAATTTTTATTTAATTTTTTTGCTATTGGTGATATTTTTATTATGCATTTTGTTTCTCCACCCTTATTATGAAAAGGGCCGATGATATGAGGTCACATATTAGAAAATGATAATATTGAATAAAGATAGGGTCTTTGCAGACGCTTTACGTGAAACGTAAGAGAAACTATCTGGCAAGAGGGAGTAGAGTCATCTGAAATGAAGTATTATGTAATAGCGAGATCTTTGATAAGATATTGTTGTCCAGGTGCATAATGCAACTCTAGATTCCCACAACAGGTTTTTCCATCAACATCTTAGTGAAGATGCCTTCCTATGAGATCGTATGTACCGTGTGTGCCGTACCCAACTGATGTGTGCGTTGTACATATCCGATAGAGCGATGGGTAGCTGGACACTGGGGAAGATCCCTTTCTTGCCTTTATTCTCCCGATGTAGATCTAGATCGTTGCGAAGCAAGGCAGAGAGGGAGTTGCTTGGCATGCAACTATATAATCATGCACTGATATTGCAATCACGGCATGGATCGTACACAATAATATTTATGTATATATATGTGTGTTTTCTTAGAAAGCATGCATGCACACCACCACTCCACTTTCAACTTTCCTACGTTATCTCTTCAATTTCTTCTTTTCCAGCATTGGCATGTTGGAAATTCTTGATCAATCTAATCTAACTAGCTAACTTAAGCACAACAGTTGACGCATTACCAGTGATATATTATAGATATAAAAGAAGGAAAGAGCGATAAAGGAGCACTGTACTGCAGTGCACCATGCACACGTACAAGTTAGGCCCCCACATAGATAGCCATTCATGTTCAATCCCTTCAATTCAGTAGAAAAAGAACACTTGAAAGGATGAACATCAGCAACAACCTATTATTATCACCAATGATCTTAATCTTTCTTAAGTATACCATATTGGATATGTCTCCTAATTTGACTAAGTCATTTTTAGATCTTTAGATCTAGATCCAACTGTATAGATCAAGCCCTTCTTTTAATCCAATATGTTAGCAGCGAAAATAATTCTATTAGGTCGTGATTGTGATTTTGATGATTAATGATAATATAGTCAATGAGACTAACATGTTTGTCAAAAATATATGCTAGTAGGTCTCATAGATGTAATATATGAAGAAGTCACCGTAGTAGGGACAAAGTTAGACTGAATTGGAGAAGTACTAGAAAGATTTGCCTCACCGGATGGTCCGGTGCTCTAGGTGTTGAACTCACCGGAGCATATTTGATAAAGGTGAGATAGGCCTGAAGATCTCACCTGAAAGTCTGACGATCAGAGAAGATACACACTGGAGCATTTTGTCCAGAGAAGGTTACAGCCATAGAAATTGAAGATCAAAGCACCGGATGATCCGATTATCAATATATTACACACACTAGACAATAAAACAGTGCAAAGAGACAGAACGAAGTTCAACTCATCGGATAGTCTGGTGATGAAGGCTATGCACACTGGAGCATTATTTTCAGAGAGGGTTGCATTGGCTCGGTTAGCCGAAGTCAACTTACCGGATAGTCCAGTGATGAAGTGATGTGCATCGGATACTAACATCAGAGCAATTTACACAGAGAAGAAGGAAATACTCGGATGGTTTAGGATAACTAACCTGAAAGTTCGGTAATGGAGATGAAGTATACACCAGAGTGTCCGGTGTTCACAGATGCTTGAGTGGGGTTCCAACGACTAGTTTGTGAGAGTGTACTCATCGGATGATCCGGTGTTAATACTATTGTTCTCACCGGATCATTCGGTGTTAACAACTTTTCTGAGTTGTTGGGTTAACGGCTAGTGTGCGGGTTTGAGGCTATAAATACCTCTCCACTCAATCATTTGAAGATGTGGTATGATGCTAGAGTCTAGAGGAAGCTCATACACACTTAAAAAAGATATTCAAGCCACCAAAGTATTTAATGTGATTATCTAAGACGATTAAGCACAAAATTAGTGAGTGATTAGTACTTATAGGCCTAGAGAGAGTGTTGCTAGATGATTACTGCTTAGAGAGTGGATTAAGGGGTGATCCAACCTTACACCAAGTGGTACGCCGGCATCTTGGAATCTTAGTGACTCGTTGGCAAACTTGTTAACCCTCTGATTTGGTGTGGAGCGGCAACAAGAAGCGTGCACAAGGATGCGGAGACCCTTATCTTGGTGGCTCAAGCTCCGAAGTGATAAAGTCGGCAAGGAACTAGAAGAGAGGTTAGTGATGAGATCTTACCTTAGTGGCTCGTCCGGGTGGAGGTCTTGTCTTTGTGACTTGGTGGTTCAAGAGTCATGATTGGGTGCTGATCGAGAGCATATTCTTTGTGGAGCTCTAACGTAGACTAGGGGTGACATTCATGCTATCGATACCATGAGAAAAAAAATCCTTATACTGAGTTTGCTCTCTCTATTTTATTTACGTTTCCGCATTTACATTTTTGCAATTTACCTTTTTAGATAAGTTACAAGCGCTTTGATCGGTAGAGTAGACACACTAGATAAATTTAGAGCATATATATATAAAATTTGATATAGATTTATCTTGTATTATTTTTAGAGCCAAAATAATTATCATAATTCACCTCTTTTAAGACATTACCAATCTCTTCAATATTCCCCATCTCATTTATTTATGCCCGAGTCCTCCCGATGCTGCCGCCACCTCTAGCGCACCTTCCTAACCACTTTAGACTTCCCGTCAACCGTCACGGCCACCGGTAAGTTTTCGCTACAGCGGTGGCTTCACCATCCTGCTTCCCGCCAGCCACCTCCATCAAGCCGACGGACCTCCTCGGTGACCCCTCTAACTCTGTCGGGCACAGGTAAATCCCCATTGCAAATCCTAAATTCCCTAACTCTAGCCCCTAATTTTTGTGAAATCTAATTCAAATTTCGGTGGTTGAGAGTAGCTATCAGCGGGTTAAACCGACCCCTTGATCCAAACTAATATATGTACACAGAAAAATCATTACACTAAAAGAAGGAATAACATATGAAGCAAAAAAACTATAATTAACAAAACAAGAGGAATATATTAAGTCCACTGGAGATAAAATTATCCAAAACAAGCATAACTAAGTAATGGCGATATGACAAACCTCATGTACGCATGCAAATGAAGAAAAATGCGATGCATGATGACTTGACATCATGCATGACCACAAACGCTCTAACTACACATTCCCTTGAGCTTCCATGACGGATGAAGCATATATGCTGCATGATGATTGCACTAGCTAGCTTAATTAGGTCGGAATCAGATGAGGCCTCCCGCTCCTGCTCCTGCTCCTGCTTGCCACTGATTATTATTAATAGTTGCAGTCACAGGAGAAGCACCACTGGTACTGCCCGGCACACCCGCACCATTGCTGTTCTTCCAGTAGCAGTCCTTGCTTGTGCCGCCGCCGTTGTTGCTATCCATCATCACATCTATGTTATGTGCCAATCCCAGCTGCTGCTGATGTGCACCACCATCATCACCAACCTGCAGTATTCCAGCTGATCCAGCAACATCACCATTGTTAGGCCCATGCTGATGCTGCATCACACCAAGTCCAAATGACGGTGGCAGCGGCATCGCCATCCCGTTGATCGTAGGGCCGTAGAAGCCGCTGTTCTGATGGTTGCCATCAAGAAACCCTCCCCCCAGCATGTCCAGAAATGAGGCCGTTGTCCCAGAACCCGTAGCCAGCGCCGGAGGTGGGTTGGACAAGGACAACGGCGCGGAGGGCATGTAGTAGCTGGGGAGCTCGAAGCCGGTCGACATAAACGTCGGGAGCACGTTGGGGAAGTCCGTCGAGACAGGAACCATGGGTTGTCCCGGCACCAGCTGCTGGTTGTTCATCTTAATGGAGCTTGAGCCGGATGACAGCAAGGATGATGCCGAGGAGGAGGACGAGCCGGAGGAGGGCTTGCTCTTGCGGCATCCTCCACCAATGGGGACGTTGCGGAGGGAGCCACCTTGGGTCCAAAAGCGGCGGCAGGCCTTGCAGAAGTAGCGCGGCTGCAACATGCTGTTGTTGTTGTAGTAGCAGAACTTTGTGTTGGTGGACTCACAACGCGGGCACTTGAGCGCATGATCATGCGCAGGCCGAGGCTTCCGCTCCCTGCCACCGCCGCTGGCCGCCACCTGCCGTGCCTGCTTTGCAGTCCTCCCTTCCTCTGTCTGCAGTGATGCCGCTGCAGTGCCCATCGGATCCTGCAGCAAAGATGAACAACAAATTAACATATATAATGTGTGGTTGCCATTAGCTAGCTAGGGTGCAATTTATGTTCAAACCATAAGCACAGAATAACCATACTTAGCTGATTTTAAAGGTGTAAGTAAAGATTGAAAGCCATGCTATGATATGATGAAGGTGGCCGGGGCCAGGGCCGGGGTTGGAGATGAGTAAAGTGCACAATAGTAACAATGTTGCATGATCATCACTTGCAGGCTGCATGCATGTGATCGATCGATGTGCTAGCTAATCTAGGGTTAAAGTTAAAATACGAGGCCTAATTAGCAACAATAACTCAATGTTCAAGACCTTTTAATGGCCTAATCTGTGCTAAGCACACAAGAACACGACAGATCAGAACCGGCCTGCGCGCCTCTCTCCACACTCCAGCCATTAAAGAAATTAAATGCTAACATCTTTGGGATCTATCGATTGATCGGGTTCACCCAACAGATCGAAACAGAAGTCAATAAACTGGAGAGTACTGCATGCTGCATCGCATCGATATGCGGAGGGCAAGTGAGGAAGGAGTTGATCAAGATTGTTACCTGCTGGTGCTGGTGGTTGTGGTGGTGAGCATCAGCAGATGCTGCAGTGCTGCTGGCGCTGGAGATCATCATGTCCATGAATCCACCAAACTACCTAGCAAATAAGGCACATCCATCATATACATGCATGAACATGATGCAACGATGTGAGTTAATAAAGCTTCCATTATTGAAAAAATGATACATATATATACGGGCACCAACCCACCAAACGAACCAAAGCAAAGAGACCAAAAAGGTAGGCGATCCATCAATCAAACCTGTAGCTGTAGAGACAGATGGAACACCAGGAAGGAGAGCTCGATCGATAGAGTACTTCTACTGGCCAGGATCCCCTAGCCTCTGGCCCTCTTTCGTCTCTGGACTGGAGAAAGACTGCTACCTAGCTAGAGAGAGAGATGCTGTGAGGGATGCCTTCAATTCTAGAGAGAGGAAAGGGAGAGGGAGAGGGAGAGGGAGAGAGAGAGAGAGCGATGGACGGAGGGTGTGAAGGCTGTTGGATGGAGATAGCTAGTGGTGAAATGGAAACGGCAGGCCGGTTTTCCGTGAAAGCAAACGCGCGGCGCGGCTGCTAGCGACGCATGCAGCATGCCGTAGGGGCGGGTCCACGTAGGGTCAAGGGTGTACAGAAGTACACCCAATTTTTTTGTTTTGCAAAGAGAGAGATAGAGAGGGAGAGCGATGGACAGATGGTGTGAGGGCTGTTGGATGGAGGTAGCTAGTGGTGAAATGGAAACGGCAGGCCGGTTTTCCGTGGAAGCAAACACGCGGCGTGGCTGCTAGCTACCTGATAATGCATGCGGCATACATGCCCAGCACACATGACAAGAGATGGTCATGCATGGACGGCACCCATCGATGCCTTGCAAGCCAACTATTCTGTTTGGATGCAATAGAAAAAAGAGAGGAGATAATCAAGACAAGTATTGACAGTCCAGCTGGCCCCAACCAACACCCCAAAAAAAACCCCTTCAGAACCGCTCCTAATCATACCAGTGAATACAAATTCGAAGGAAATTTAGTTCAATTGAAGTTGAAGAAGATTTTGATCACATTCATATTTATATCACGTGACAAAATAAGGAGAAAAAAGGGACAAGAATATCTGGATCTTAGTATTCCTGGCAAAATATGTTGTTCTGCAATGTCATCACACAGAAATATTCACAGGTGTGCTAAAGTCCTCAAACCCTGGGTTGTCAGAACATCGCATAAATGAAACTGGAAAACAAGATGTCTCATACTCCCTTGGAAAAAAATTACTCCATCCAGTCATAAATACATGTCGTTTTGGATAAGACACGGTCTTCAATGCATAGCTTTGACCACTATTTTCTATTAAAATATATTTATAAAATCATTAATTTGTGATATTATGAAAATATTTTTCAAGACAAATCTACACATGATTTTAAGTTTTCCAAACTAAATATTTTGAAAGCTATTGTTAGTCAAAGTTTTAAAAGTTTGACCAAGCCTTTTCCAAAATAACATGTATTTATGATCGGAGGGAGTATGAGCATACAAAAGAGGAAGACATCTTCGTAAAGTATGCTATGCAACTCCACCCTCAATCCTGCCATGAAAAATACATCAAGAGTAGCACAACTGGTTGGCTTTTGAGTCCATGGGCTCAGAGCAGATGCAATTGATCTAGTCCAAGTTAGCCACGAAATGTTTAATATTTATGGTGTGCATGGTTGCTTACCCACATTTTGCCACACTTCTTTTCCCAAAAGTGTGGCAAGTCACACCTTCTGTTAGTCCCTTTTTTTTTTGTAAATTATGCCAGGAACTCTGGCTTGCACTTAAGAGGTGGGCACCGGTTTCAAGCCCGGGTAAGAGTGGAGCTCGATGGCATGCCTAGCCAGCCAAGCAAGTGCTCAGTTCCATCCAGTTTTATCATATGCATTAGACTATTCATACTCTGATCAAATGGCAAAGTCTTTATAAGTTTAGTTGCCTTCCATATCCTACCTCCTACATGTTTTGGTTAGAGAACATATGAAAGCACAAAAGCAATGAATTATTTTGAGAAACCACTAAACCTAAATTGTCTGAATTCTTCTTATAAAGGAATGCGATCTCAAAAAACCTCATCAAAAGTAAAATGACTATAACGATAGTGCTTACCTTTTTTGAATAACAAATGATTGGAAGAAACAAAGCCAGCACCATTTAATGAACTAATCATAACATTCAGAACTCATAGGAGATCTTTTATGTCATATTCCTCTGTTCTTGCTCTCTTCAATATTTCCCTCTACAAGGTGAGAGAGTTAGTCACAAAAGTGCAACAAAGAAGAGCTTCTAAATTATTTATTTACATATAGCTATGAAAATAGATAGTAAGAAAACAACGTTCTCTATTCTTGTGCAATCCTCATATTATTAAAAAAAGTGGTTTCGTGTAATTTGGATATAAAATTGGTGGACACGTCACACAGGCTAAGGAGAATAAATCAGCTGGCCGTAGTTTAAGAAATTTTATGGTCTTTTAAGACAACTAACCTGTATCTGTGTGGTAATGCATCCAGCACCTTAGTTTGGATTTTGACAAGGTTACAAACAGACTATAATATTACCAAAAGGAATGAAGAAATAAGTATTGTATACCAGAAATTGTTTCACGCCCCCCCCCCCCCCCCCAAAAAAAAGATACATCGCTCCAGGTATGTCCTCCCACAATAAAGGCACTTGAACTGACTCAACATGCCGGATAAGCCTTAAGCTACCTGTTATAGTTATGCAGCATATCATATATCAAGTAGCAACAGGTCATGCTCAAAGCTCAAAACAAGGTCATGGTGTGTCACGTCCGTGGGGGAGTGACTGAATTGGGTATGAGTGGGAGGTCACTGGCCGATCTGTGGCCGGTTTTCTGCCTGTGGTGGAGGTGCAGACGCCGGATTGGCGTCGATCAGAGGTGGGGAAATCAGCACAGCAGGGAGATGAGATAATAGAGAATCAAGGTTAGAAACTAGATTGATTTATTGCTTAATCCCTAAAGGGGAGCCGGCTGCTCTTTATATATAGAGCCCAGCCTTGACTGAATCCTACTGTGTTACATGTCCTACTGGGTTACAACTCCTTTATCTCTCCTAACCGAATCCATCTCTCCTGACCGAATTCAAATCCTAAACCGACTCTAGCTATTTAACTTATCCTAATCCGACTCTCTAACTTATCTCTACTAATCTGAATTTTTAAACTAACTTATCTCCTATTCAGCCGCCATCAATTCTGTCTTTGTTAGGGCCTCTGTTGCATCTCCTCCTGCTGTAGGTAATGCCGCACATAACATGATGTACCAGCAGGAGCTTCTTAACCAAGAGAGAATATTCTTACTTGTAACAAAAGCCTCTTGCCAGAGTTCATGCTTGGACCATGATGGAGAGACCTCTCGTACTGGGATCCCAACCAAGATCATGGCATACCCTGCTCCAAACAAAATTAAATTTTCTGTTACAGGACTTCAGAATCTGGTTATCTCTAGCTCATAGTAGCTCAGTCAAAATCCCAGTGTCAATTGTTCCCACTTACGCAATCCCCTTAGTCTGCACTAGTGTACATCCATTGGACTAAGGGAAGAAAGTACAGCGTGCAAAATTGTGAGAACCCTGAAATTTGCTTCGGTATCGACTCATTCATTTGAGAAGTTAAAACCAAAGTACATAAAATTTAATGCAGTCAAAGAATATTAATCTTATCACTATCTGACGTACAATTCCAGGGAGAATTCCATCACTTAGTGGAGCTTTTTGCACAATTTCAGGTATGCAAAATCCTTTAGCTAGTGCATGTCCACTGGACCAAGGGAAGTAAGTACAGCGTGCAAAATTGTGAGACGGAGGAAGCTAATCTCAAATCTAGACATGAGTTAGGGGCTATTTTTATCAGTACCCTGAAATTTGCTTCACTATCTGCTCATTCATTTGAGAAGTTAAAACTACAGTACGTAGAAGTAAAAGCAGTCAAAGAATAATACTCTATCACTATCTGACGTATAATTCCAGGGAGGATTCCATCACTCAGTGGAGCTGTTTACATTTCAAACTTGGTAGCCAATGTTTCATTAGAAAAACATCCGTTTCTCTGATGTTTCTCCTACAGAAAGTAAAAGTTATTATACAAAAAAAAAAATCCTCTGTAAAGAAAAACACTTGTTTGGGTTCAAAAAGTAGTGCAACAATGCATAAAGCAAATCCATGCGTGACAATATGTTGCAGGTGCTGTTAGACAGATCAAAGCAAAACAGACACTAACACAATAACAAAATCTGAGAAGTGTGAAGATCCTTGCCTTTGGTCATTCCTTGGACCATACTAAAATTAATGCAAAGAAAGACACCAAGGTTCATCCTTTCAACCTAAACTCTAATAAATGTATTTATGTGGCATTGATACTGCAACAAATAACTTGCTATTAGCAGATGTCAAAAGTTCACATGGACCAAGCAGAACCAATGAAAAGAAAATTTGTGAAATGCATATAACTTTCAATTGTGCATTGCAATTACACAGATGGTTACTAATATTCTTCATTCTCTGTTCTGATCAACAATAACGTGAGACTATTGATCTGTATGAGTACCAAGAACTCTATATCATTCACATTCAGTATAAGTGTAAGTGTAAATGCGCAACAATTCTTCTTAACCTAATTTGTAAAAATCACAAGCTTTCAGGAGCCCTAAGTCATAGACAATGTGTCCATTTATCGTTCAAGTGAAAAGACATGGCTTTAGGGACTCACCTTTTCGCAGACAACAAAGAAGTTAGTGACACTGCCTTCAAGAATGTGATCCCCATCATTAGTCAACAAGAGCGCAGTTACACCAGGAGGCCTTATCTTTTCCATGCTCTTCCTCATCCTGCAACCTGCATCACCCCAAAATGTGAAATAAGCCGTCATACGAACCCAAAAAGAAGACACCAACTTGTAGTATCCACAACCCAGAGGTAATAAGAGCTTTGTTTTTCTTTACAGAGGATTCTGTTGCGAGAAAACATAAGGTTGCTTGTTAATCACCTCTCAGTGTTCGATCCTAGACTCTTCTATGATATGGAAACGGACTCATAAATGATCCATCAAAATGAATCGAAGGGACAAAGGCTGTATCTGTGTATGTAAAGACATTGATACAGCCATACAGGGCACATAAATACACATAAAAATCTCACCTTTTGAAACCTGGAGACCAAAAAGTGCCATAAAAATTGAAGCTTTGCACGAGCAAGAGAAGAAAGAGCAGAAAGGGCACCCACCGACCTGACCCAGGGCGCGTACTTTGCGGAGGCGGCCTCCCTTCCCCTGCCGGCCACGGCAACTCTGGCCCCGGCCTCTTCGAAGACCGGCGGCGTATACGCTCCCACATGCACGAACACGTCCAGCCCGTCCCCGGAATCGCCTCCCCTAACCAGCGCTGTGAGCGCCAAATCCTCCTCCATCACCGGCAGCCTGCGCTGCATCTCGTGAATGGCGACCCGCGCGGAGGGGTTGACGAGAGAATGAACAGCCGTTCCCGATAATAAGTTGAGGGGGCGGGGCTCCGGGAGGCCGAGAAGGTGAGGGTGGGATTGGGCGAGGAGGCACGCGGAGTCGGAGAGGCGGACGAGGAGGCGGGGCCACCAGAGGAGGCCGCGGGCGGTGGTGTAGGCGCCCGGGGTGGACTTGAGGAAGGAAGCCGCAGAAGGGGGAGCGTGCGGGGAGATGGCGCCATTGCTAACCAGGACGGCGCCGGCGGAGTCATGGCCGGAGTGAGTTGCTAACTGCCTGCGCTGGTGGGCGCCTGCTGTGGTGATTCCTCGCGCAAACCGGCCGTTGCAGGGCCGCAGGGGCGGACCAGGCACATGGCAAGCTGGGCTTCAGTCCGGGGCATGGGTCTAAATATTTATTAAAATTACTGTAAAAATAGCAGAAATTTTTAGATCCAACCTATATTTGAATAAGTCAGCCTGGGTCTTGGCATAGGGCTGGTTCCGCCCTTGGCAAGGTCTTTGCCGCCGGTCCAACACCCGTAGCAACCCGGGAAGGATACGAGCCGCAGCACCCGACATAAACGATGCTCTAGGGAGGTGGGCCGTCCGCCCTTAGTGGAGTCCGGGAGGCACCCGTCCGTTGTGCGAGCTTCAGAGTAGACGAGCAAGAGGCGGAGAGGAGCAGGTTATTTTTGGAAAAAGTTCATATAGCCTTCTTTAACTATTCCTTGAGTCTATTTATCCCTCTCAAACAATAAAACCATATATTTTACCTCCTCCAATTATTTAAACCGGTGCAATTTACCTCATTAACTGGCTTTTATGGTGATTTCATCCTAAGTGGCGACAACTATATGATTCCGACTGGGTTCTGAGGCTGAGGTGGCTGACACGTGGCAGCCACGTGGGATCAAGGTGGATAATGACTGGGCAACTGACTGACTGGAATTATGAAGGATACGTGATGGTTCCTGATTGGTTGGTGAAAGGGTGAGTTCTAGATCTAATCTTGACCACAGATTTTTGATCTAATGGCTCGGATTGATGGTGACCTACGTCGACCACTGAGACGGCATAGGGGCTTGGGCACGCAACGTCGTCAGAGTTGGGTGGAGACCTCTTCGCCGGCCTCGGAACTCGACAGCGAGTGACAGGGAGCATCAGGGCCGGACGAGGATCTCACCTCGAGCAACAGGGAGGTCGGAGAGGGGGTGAGGCAGCTCTCGACGAGTGAGGGTGGTGGCGACCTCAGGACTTCAACGACGATGATGCTTCGGCAGCTGGGGAGCGAGGGTGAACAGGCGACGACGGAGCTCTAGGGTGACTTGATAGCGGCAATGCGGCACAGAATCGGCATGGCAGGCAGAGCAGAGGCGACGTGGATCCACAGAGGCACTGCCACCTCCTTCTTGCAGTTCCCGCCTCTACCGCCCTCCTCCTCGCCATACGCCTCTGTCTGCCTCAACTTCCCCTTCCTCCGCCAGGGTGGTGCGCACCTCGTGAGCCCACTCAACACCTCCGTCGACGCAAAGCTCGCCACCACCTGCCACAACCTCCACCCCTACTTCTTCTTCTCCACCTCCGACTACCATTTCCACTCCCTCCCCGATGCTCCGTTGCCCCAACTGAGCACACCATTGTGCTCCTGGTAACACACCGATCCCGTTTTTGCCCTTCCCTGGGTCCAATTTTGGCTGAGCCGAGATGCCCTAATCGGACCACTGCTGCCGCCGAGCCTGATTTCTTCTCGTTGGTAAGGGCTCCATCCAATTCCCCTCTTCTCCAGCATCTCCTAGGCTCTATCTAGCTTGTCGTATCTCCAATTTACGCCCTCGTTCATCAAGCTATGTCGGCACCGTGTCGCCACCTCCGCTGCCAACCATGAGCCGCCGCGAGCTCAACCCTGGCAAGCATTGATCCCCAAGCCACTAACTCATGCACCACAACATCTAGATTTAGCTCGAACTGAACCCAATTGAACCCGATCCCTTTCCTTTTCCACGGCCACATCGGACACCCGACAAGCTTCATCGCCGCCGCTAGCCACCGTTGGCCTTTCTTTTTCCAATCCACTCTGAATACACCATCTAGTAGACTCTAACTCACTCCCCGTATCTTCAGTTTGAGCCCTAGCTCACCGAATATCTCCCACGCCGAGCCGCCTCTCTCTTCGCCTCTGTGCACCATCGTTGGCCCATCTCCGGCAACCACGCGTGCTCTTCCCACCTCCATGCGCGTTGCCTTGCCCTAGAGATGCCCTAACCGGAGCAATTGAGCCCGAGTGCCTTCCCCGCCGAATGGGTGCTGGTGGCTGAAACAAGTGCAGCACCACTGCCGATCTCCGTCGGCCGCTCACGTGCCCATCTGAGCCATTACTCAACTCATCGTGCATGTGGTGCATATGAGTCGAGTCGCTAGTATGCAGGCACGCACACCCGGTCCACGGTGCTCCCGGGCCAGTGCCCATCGCTCCCGTACTCATGCCACGTGTCTTCTGACATGTGGGTGGCCACTGCCACATGTGAGCCACGTAGGACAAATCCAGGGTCAAAACCACGTGGGGAGGAAAAAAAATCTGGTTTAGATAGTTGAGCGAGCAACAATATCTGGTTTTGCGGTTGAAGGGGAAAAATAGACTTGAGCAATAGTTGAGGGAGGCAAAATTGACTTTTTCCATTATTTTTTAGGCATCGTTGTGGGTTTGGGAGCTGGGCTCCCGCTCTCGTATGACGAAATTGGGTCAAAATTCAGAGAGAAGGATTGTGCATAAGGGTGGCAACAGGTTGGGGCCCGTGGATTTCAGACCTGGCGGGAGCGGGTTTGGGTGTAAAAACCGCCCCATGAGGCTATCGGTTCAAGTTTGTTTTTACACCCATGGGTACCCCGAAATCTCGTGGCCCATTATTGGCTTGGCCTTACTCGATGTCTCCAGTCTTCCCGAACGGGATCGGCTCGACAGCTGTAGGCCAATCGTCCTAGCCTCCACATCACTGGCCGGGAGAAAGGGTTTGCCGCATGATTCCACCATCCGTAGATCCACTGCACAGATCTGCTCAGCACTGATGTTGTCAACTCTCGCACGAGTGCGCCGTCGTTGGCATGCGTTCCTCCACTGCAGCGCTGCTAGCTCCCACGACTCCAACTGCTCAATGCAGAGGTTGGAGTTGCTCGATGGCACGCAGTAGCTCGGTGACCTGTGGCGACGCATGAGCCGCGCGCCTCTCGGCCGCACCGCTTTGCCTGCTGTGCGCTCGTGCGCCTCTCGGCTCTCGTCGGGTCTCAGGTCCTGCCAGGGCCAGGGGTTGATTTACAACCAATTTAATTTTCAGGTCCAAGTTAGATTTCAGGTCAGATGCGTTATTGCTCCACCCGGCCCCGACCTGACCCATTGCCACTCTTAATTGTGCACATACAGACGACCAAATTCTAGTTATCTGATTCAAAACATTTATTTATTAAGCTAAACATATAAAGGACCACCACTTAAACATCAAAGACATGAGAATACAAACTTCCAGGAAACACAATAAAAGTTAGATACCTCAATATTTTCTTCTAGAAAAAAGATACCCTAATGTGAACATTAGAAATACTTCACCTGCAGAAACCAATAGTGTTGTATCTTATGTGTTATGTTGTCGGGAAGTTAATGTATAATGATATAAAAAAAGAAATTTAACTTCTAGGATATATGCAAATGAATTGTTATTCCATTAGTTAAATGAATTGTTAACATTCACTACTATAGAAACATACATAATGAACGGCCTCTCAGAAACGGTTCAGATAGAGCTGTTTCAGATCTAAATATCTAAAATGGTTACTAAAAAGTGCCGTTTCTCAAAAGGTAGAAAGAGAATGAGCTGTTTCTCAAAAGGTAGAAAGAGAATGAACTGTTTCGGGTGGAATTATCCGAAACGGCTCCATAAATGAACCATTTCTGATACTGTCAGAAACAGCTCATGTTAGGAATCGTTTCTAATACTATCTGAAATGGCTCATGTTAGGAACCATTTCGGATAACCCAAGGCCCAGCCCCACCCCAACCACCACTGTTTGAACAGAGTAGTGGAGGCCGGCGGGACTGCTCTGTTCGGGTGGGGGCTATTTTGCCCAAATGGCTTGAAGAGGAACTCAAATTGAGCTAGGAGTCGGTGGTTCTACTTGCTTTTGGTGTGGCAAGGTTAGCAATACTTTCTCATTTTACTTCTAATTTCCATGCTATTTATTGATTCATGGATTGAAGGGATATATTTGAGCTTCCAATTGATGCAAGTATGTAGTTTGTGAGTGGAATTAGAGGAGACATAAACCTAGGGTTCATAGGGAAAGGTTATTTATTTGAAATTAAAATTATGAGGAAATTGTTAGATATGTATTTATTGATTAATGCTCACTTACCAATGATGACTTCGTATCATGTAGATGGATCGAAACTAGATGTACATTGAGACAAGATATGTAAAGGAGTTTCAAGATGGCGTGAATGGATTTTTAATTGCTACCAAAGATCATATGAAGAGTAGCAACAAGGAATATATGTATTGTCCATGCATCAACAGTGAGAATAAGAAGATGTGGAGAAGCTCAGGGCAGATCCAAGAACACTTAATCTAGAGGGGCTTCATGGGTAATTACGCAGTTTGGACAGAGCATGGAGAGGAAGGTGTGAATGTCGTCGACGATGGAGAAGATGAGTTGGCTGACGACGTCGGTGCTGAGTTGTCCGACAATGTCGACATGTTTGATGAAGACTGTAATATGGAGCAGATGCTATGAGATGCTGAGGTCAACTTTATTGAGAGACAGTTTGACAAATTTTTTCATATTAAGGAGGACTAGAAAACACAGCTTTACCCTGGGTATGAGAAATACTCAAAATTGTCTTCTATGCTTGAAAATTTGAAATTGAAGGCAAAACATCATTGGACAGATTATAGTTTCTCAGAACTATTACATCTCTTGAAGAAATGCTTCCTGACTACAACGTCTTACCTGAGAACACGTACTTAGCGAAGAAAGTACTTTGTCCCTTGGGACTGGAAGTACAGAAGATTCACACATGTCAAAACAACTGCATTCTGTATTGGAGAGAGTATGGAGACTTGACTGCATGTCTGGTGTGCAAAGCTCCCCGGTACAAACATAAGGATGGATTGGACAATGACGCGTGCAGGGAAATTTCTGTGAATAAGAAGAAGAAGAATAAAGGAATACCATGTAAGGTGATATGGTATCTCCTAGTGATACCCCGTTTGGAACGTTTGTTTGCAAAAGCAAAGGAGGCCAAACAAGTGCGTTGGCATAGTGAGAGGCGTAAGAGAGATGGGAAGCTAAGACACCCCGCAGATGCTATTCAGTGGTAGAATATCAATCGTCACTTTCTAGATTTTGGGAATGAAGTGCGGAATATAAGGTTTGGGATGAGTACGGATGGAATGAATCCTTTTGGAAACATGAGTAGCAAACATAGCACTTGGCCTGTGCTTCTCTGGATGTATAACCTGCCTCTCTGGCTTTGTTTCAAGAGAAATTACATTACGATGCCACTAGTTATCCTCGGCCCGAGCCAACCCGGGATCGATATCGTTGTGTTCCTACAACCACTAAAGGATGATCTTGCAAAGTTGTGGTATGAAGGAGTACAGGTATGGGATGGGTACAAGCGTGGGTACTTCACTCTACATGCAATGCTATTCGTAATAGTAAATGATTATCCTGCGCTTGGCAATGTGTCAGGATAGACAATAAGAGGAAGAGATGCATGTGTCACGTGCCTAGATGACACAACGAGCCTTAGCCTCAAGCATTCTCACAAGCATGTGTACATGCGTCATTGCAGATTCCTATGCAGGGATCACCCATATAGCAAACTGAAGAAACAATTTACCGGGAAGGTGGAGAAAGGATCAGCTGTAGGGCCACGTTCTGGTATGGAGGTGTATGAAATGGTTAGGGATATCAATGTTGTTTTGGGAAAAAAGAGTGGTGGCACATCCACTACGTGTGGGAAGACAAAGCCCATCTTTAAGAAGAAATCTTTATTTTAGGACTTACCTTGTTGGAAGCACTTAGACGTTCAGCACACCATTGATGTTATGCACTTGGAGAAGAATGTATGTGAGACTTTATTTGTTTTATTTCTTCAAATTTCTGGCAAAACAAAAGACGGAGTGAACTACCGAAAAGACCTGCAAATAATGGGCATAAGGAAAGAGCTACATCCCCAAGAGAGAGAAAGAATGGCAGCTTGTATTGCCCCCCAGCTTCGTACACTCTAAAGAAGGAGGAGAAAAATAGTCTATGAGAGTTCTTGCATGGGGTGAAAGTTCCATATGGATATTCATCCAATATAAAGAAGCTTGTTTCGATGCCAAATTTGAAGGTATCTGGCATGAAGCCTCATGATTGACATGTCAGGATGACGGAGTTGCTTCGTGTTGGAATTAGGAATATTTTGCCTGACATGGTCTGAGACACGGTCATTAGGCTTTGCTCCTTCTTCAACAAGATTGCGCAGAAGGCCATGGATCCTGAGCAGCTAGATAAACTGCAAGTTGAAGTAGTTGAGACTCTATGTCTACTTGAGATGCACTTCCCTCCAACATTTTTTGACATCGTGGTCCATCTCATTGTTCACATAGTATATGAGATACAGATGTTGGGCCCTATGTATCTATATCAGATGTACCCCTTTGAGCGGTTCATGGGTGCTCTCAAGGGATATGTACGGAACCGGTACAGACCAAAGGGAAGCATGGTGGAAGGTTTTACATCCGAGGAGGTTATTGAGTGGTGCATTGATTACCATGAAGATGCTTCACCAATAGGTGTGCATGTGTCTCGCCATGAGGGAAAACTCCAGGGTATCGGGACCATTGGAAAGAAAGTAATACTAGATCTCGGTGAAGAAGAATTTAGTTTGGCACACTTTGTAGTGTTGGAACACATGATTGAAGTGGAACCATTTATCAATGAGCACAAGGATGTTCTACACCTAGAGAATTGAAATCGGTCGAAGGCTTGGATTGCAAAAGAGCACAAGCGGTGGTTCAACCGATGGATAAGGATGCGGTTCGAAAACAACACCGAGTTGACAAAAAGTTCAAGTACAACATTGAATAGGTTGGCAAGAGGGCCGAACTCTTCTATTGTGAAGTGGCAAGGGTACGACATCAACAGCTACACATTTTACACGAAATCCTAGGACCAAAAGAGCACGTATCAAAACAGTAGGGTCCGTGTAGATGCATACGACAACAATAGACACAAGAGCCCCTACTACGATTTAATTGAGGAAATCTGGGAACTCGGGGCATTCAAGGTTCCCTTATTTAAGTGTCGTTGGGTAGCAACACAGGGCGTGCAAGTAGACAAGTATGTTGTAACCCTTGTGGAACTGTCATGTGTGGGATATAAAGATTGTCCATTCATACTTGCTAACCTAGCCATTCAAGTCTTCTATGTCACCGACCAAGCTAACAGAAAGCTCCATGTTGTTCTCCCAAGTAAAAGATCGATTGTAGGAATGTAGAACGTAGTGGATGAGGAAGACTACAACCAATATGATGAGTTACCTCCTACAGGAGACGACCTCAGAATATTGGCTTAGCCAGAAGTGATGAAGGAGGAGCCCAGATGAGGAATTAACAATGAAAGGGATGAAGCTACATGTGTTTGTAATGATCATAAAGAGGGGTTTATTGTTCAATAGAAACAATGCATTAGATTTGACTTTCAAATGAGTGTTTGAGAGGGTAACTTATTCACTCTAATCTGGTCCAAACATGTGCTTTTGTTGTGTATTTTATTTGAAGTTTGGACTCAGTGAGAGATTCTAGTTCAGCAAAATCTTTTTCTTCTCACAGGATAGCCCGTCATTCCCAATCTTTTCTTCAGCGGAACATCCAGTGCTCATATATCCTTCAGCCTTTCTCTTGTCTCTGTGCAATCCTCCGGCGAGTTCGTTTTTCTCATCATCAGATTATCTGGCGTGCATATCTCAATGTTCTTCCAAAAATAGTTCGGCGTTCATCTCTAGCAATCACCAGATCATCCGATGCTCATATCTTCAAATTGGCCCTTTTTCACATCCTCCTAGGCTTTATTACGGTGTTCAATTCGACGTTCTTTCTTGTCATCAACGGATCATCCGACATTCAAAAATTTTATCGGACCCACCTGTCATATCTGGATCACTAATGTGCCAGAACCCTAGCCTGAATTTGCTTAAGTCCTCGCCCTCCTCCTCCTCCTCCTCGCCCTCCCCCTCCACCTCGCTCTCCCCCTCCTCCTCACCGACGCCATCTACTTTCCCTCCCCCTCCTCGTCGTTGACACCTCTTCCCCTCCGCGCCCTCCACTCCATGCCCCTCCATGCCACCTCCTCCTCCTCCCCTACGCACTGCCATTCCACGCCGCCTCCTCCGCCCCTTCACGCCCTCCACTCCACGCCCCTCCACGCTGCCACCTCCTCCTCCCCTACGCACTGTCGTTCCACACTGCCTCCTCCACCCCTCCGCGCCCTCTACTCCATGCTGCCTCCTTCGCCCCTCTGCGCCCTCCAGTCAATGCTGCCTCCTCCACTCTGCACATGCCATCCTCATCACTGTCCCCTCGCTATCCTCCTTCTCGGCTCCATGACGGGGCTGAGGAAGGGCTCGAAGTCCATACCACCGACCGCTGTTGCATGTGCCCCGACAACCACGGCCACACCATCGACCACTGCTGCGGATGCCCCAACAGCCATGGCCATGCTGCTGACCACTGCTACCGGTGCCCCAACGGCCACGACCACGCTGCTGACCGCTACTGCTGATGACGCTGGTACAGTTTTGATTGCCATATCTAATCAAATGAATACATAGTAGTTAACAACTTAGTTATCTGTTTGGAACCACTTAGTAATGTGTTTAAGTTTTTTTAGCTTCCATCATTAGGTGCAAAGGAATACTCTAACCAACTGTGTTTAATTCTAGACTTTAAATCAGACAATGCAAAATTTAGAAAATGAACAAGAAAGATTAAACTAACAATCCTACAAGAGAAGCCATGGACCAAGATATAGTTTTGATTTCCATATCTAATCAAACAGATTTTATTATGCAATACATTGGGCAGAAATTTATAGGGCATTTCATAATAGTGTCAATATATACCTAAGTACATATCTATCTAGCTTAACCAAAGATATCAAGAACTAATATGTATAGATTATCCTCTCAGATTTAGCTTGATTAGACTAAAAATCCTACAAAAGAATACTCTGACCATATATGCATTTGTAATCCATAATTTTTTTTCTTGATCTTGTCAGACATTTTCAAAGAGGGTCAGCGTAGGAATATCGTGAGCAATATTGAGAGGATGTGACAACTAGGCATCCCGAATGCCACAGCTGGCTTGTCCAAGTATTTGGATGAGTCACCCAAGAAAAACAAGAAGACACGAGTCAATCAATACAAGATAGTGCCAAGCCAGAGAACGGACCTTGAGGATGAGGACTTTGACCCTGCCGGTGAAGGGAACTCATCTGATGAAAGTGAAGATGTGGCACGACATGTGTCAATGCAGTTGTATGTTCCTTTGCCATCTGTGGTGAAGGTACAACAAAGGCGTGGCTGTGGCCGTAACAAGATGCCCGAGGGCCTATTTTGTATCACTGAAGTGACACAAACCGAGAACCCAATCCAACCTCCCTCATCGGCCAAGCATTTTCGTACAACATGTGGGGTAATTGCTAAGGAGAGGATCAACATCAATATTTTGACATGGAAGACAGTTGCAGATTCTGAGGAGGAGGTGTTTTGGTAGGACCTTTTGCAAAAGTTTGAGATCCACGAACAATATAAGGACTTAGTACGGTCCAAGGCAATGAAGTCAATTGACCAGTCCTTTAAGGCATTTAAGCATAAGTTTACCAAGTTTTATGCTCTAGTTGGATAGTCGCCTCGTGAGAAGTACAACTTCATCCAACGACATGACTGGTATATCTTAGTGCAATCAAGGTCGACGGATGAATTTTCAAAGATCAGCCAAGTTCACAAGGAAATCCAGTCACATAATACAAACTTCCACATACTTGGTGCCGCTGGGTACGATAGTAAGGCTGAGGAATGGTGAAGGGAGGACGAGCAGGAAATCTGCAAAGGACAAGAATTGCCATTTTCCGACATAGCGACCGAGCGTGCTTAGAACTGGGTGCGAGGGAGGACCTCCAAAATTCCTACGGGTGAGCTCATCCTCAAGAACCTCGGGGACCATGAGGTGTCCCAAGAAATGGTAATAAATCTGTGTTACATACATGTCGTTTTGTGACCATGTCTTCTCCACATATTACTTAAACAAGTGCTTCACCCTTGCAGTGCCGGTTGACTGCCGAATCTTCACAAGGCTCCATTCGATTGGACAGGGAAGAACGTGCTAACCAAAGCACTTGGTTGCTCGGAGCACCTAGGCCGCATGTGCAGTGTTAGCGTGTACGCCACCTGGAAGACAGGGTTTCTGGATGCCGATTCCTATAGGAGCAGGAAGAGGAAAATGGAAGATCATGAGAATAAATTGATCGAGGTGGTTTGTGCTGAGTTCCGAGAGCACATATTGAACTTGGAGGAAAAGATAGACTGCCTGACCCAGTCACACCAGGGTGGGCCTGCCTCTTTTGGAGCACGCCACCCCATACATGAGCTTCAGAGCAATTGTGTGTCCACTCAACTTGTGGGCACTTATCCTGTCGATGACATCCAGGTTTGCAGTGAAGATATGTTTTACTACACGATGGATGGTTTTGGCCCATGATAGTATGTAACCTGCATGCATTTGTTCTATAGGGGCCTACGCCCTGCACGCTGCAGGCCATTGTTAGTGATCAACCCATGGATGCAGCAAAAAGGATGGCCTACCCACGCATCGAAGGCAATGTGATCCACACTGTGATGATATATCCAGGAAATGCAAAGGTCTCAGTGGATTGGGTGGAGCCATTTTTCAGAATTGTGAAACTTAAGTCTCTACCAGACGATGAAACTACAACACTTGGGAAGGCTATTCGGTATTTCATCCAATGGCCCAAGAGTGACATCGCCTTTGACCCACCATCACCACAAGCTCCACTCTCTCCAGTGTTACCAGTTACCTCAGATCTCTTCTCCTATGGTGGCCATGCAACCACCTTTACTGAAGAAGCATCGTCAATCTTTCTCTGAACCAAGCATTGCAAGTCTTGTGAAGCCCACAAAAAAGGTGAAGGAGAAGGAGAAGGAGAAGGAGAAGGACTAACCTCAAGTATATCCACACAAGTTGGGGGTAAACCTTTTGGCAACAACGCCTCTCTAAAGTTGATGACTTTTGCCTACCAACTGCATGGGTGGTACATGAAGAGGAGTAACGAAAGCAAGGACTTGTCGCAATGTATCATTGGCTTCATCTCGCATGAGGAGCTTCTTGGCAAGGACAACTATTTCATGATAACATTCGATGACCTCCACCTACTCTACCAATACAAGGAGCTCAACGTTGGGTTAATGAGATTGTGGACATTGTACATGATCGAAGAAGCCCGGCTTGACACAGAAAAGGTGGGATTCTTGGACCCTGGCCTCATCAATGAGAACGCGGCAAATGATAACATGCAAGCAGTAGTGGATTACATCTTCAAGGTTCTAGTCACTAGCCGAGAAAAAGATTACACTGTAGGAGCCTACAACTCCCAGATTAAATGGCACTGGCTAATGGTTCTTATGTATCTAACTACAAGCTCGGTGGTTTACATAGACTTCAAGGACTATCCTCGAGAATCCATGAAGTCTATTACAACTGCAATTGATAGGGCCTGGGAAATGTTTGTCCAACTAGAAGAAGGAACATGCAAATGCCAGAATGCCAAGGCAAAGCTTTACCATTGTTTCAGTTTTTCGATATGTAATAGCTAATTACTAAATAATCATTGGTCACACCATTCAGTTTTCCGGTATGCTATACCAGTATAGAGTTGATGCAAGCTAAAATGGATGGGAACAATTTTATGGATGTCATGAAGTCATTCTTAATTTACCTTATGAACCTATTCAACTTTTATTACAGTGGTAACATATTATTCACAGACATTTAGGTTAGTTATGATTGTCAATTATTTTCTTGTAGTGCAACAAGCTGGACCAAGGAAACAACCAATGTGGCTTCTATACTTGCTGGTACATGCAAGCATTACTTTCCACCATGCCTCCGAATATTCTGGTTTGTTTTCTTTATTTCTGTTTTCCATATACATACATACATACACACACACACACATTATACACACACACACACACACACACACACACACACACACACACACACACACACACACACACACACACACATGCTGTATGAAATTTCATATCTTCTTTTTTCAAGCCGAGGGGGACAAACCGCAGTGGTGTATTCCCACTACTGCCTTGCAGGAAAAGGACTTGCAATGGATTCGAGGACAACTTTGCAGCTTCATCAACCAAGAGGTCCTCAACAAAGAAGGAAAGTATTATTTGCCGGAAGCCCATAGTTGAAACTTGATTTAGTCTGCAGTTTATGTCATGTGCATATGGTCTTGTGCTTGTGGATTTGTGCTTGTGGACTAATGTTGTTGAACTTGTCGGATTTGTGCTTCTGGACTTGTTATGTCGAACTCGTGGTATATTAATGTCATGTTGTGGAAAATATGTGATATATTGCTGCTGTTTTGAATGTGTGCAGGGGATATGCAGTCCCAACAATTGGTCATTGGGGGGTGGGGGGATTATCAGATACAGTTCTTAGGTACAACCGTTTTCGATAATGAACTACAAAAATGGCTTCATCTCAGAACCATGTTCGATAATGTCCTTCTCAGAAATAGTTTCATCTCAGAACAGTGTCTGATAATGTACTTATCACAAATGGCTCCATATTAGAACCGTGTCCGATAATATCCCTATCCGAAACGGCTCCATCTCTGAACCGTGTCCAATAATATCCCTATCCGAAACAGTTATGCACCCATTTCTATTAATTATGTTTATCATAAATGCTATAGTGGAAACGGGTGCACAACCGTGGTAGATGGGGTGTCATGAACCATTTTTGATGACTCATTATGTAGTAGTGATTTTAGTATAGTTGGGCTATGCTAACGATAAGAATATGTTGTATATAAGAATAGACATTATATTGCTAAGTGAACTTCCAAGATAGGTAAAATTCGCAAACATGATTTAACCGATTAGGTATAGATGTTTTAATCAATTATCTATATATTGAAAAATGCATATTGGACAATTTACACTTGACAACAAACTGAACAGTGAGAGCCGTATGCGATCAGGCTATAATTTGGGATTCTAGTTCAGTTGGCCCAAAAAAATGACCAGAGAATTTATAGAAAAAAATTACAATTCATAAATAAACTTGAAATTGTCACATTAACCAAAGGAAGACATACCAACTTTGGATATGAATGAAAGAAGACAAACTGACATTGGTTCATGACATCAAGTGGTTTTAACAAGCAAATAAAAAGGTCAATGTGGGGGAGTGTTCTAAACATTATTAAACATATATAACGAAAGTCTACAACAAGATAGTTACTAATAACAACAAGCCTAGTAATGTATCTTATTGGAAATGTATATCTGAATATACCAATCTTACTCTTACAAGATCATCCAAATAGGTATCCAATATCAGGAGACACTATTGGCATTTATATTGCCTCAAACCTCCTTGTAGCTAACCTTTAGTAACCTGAATACTGAAACCAAGTTTCCCTATTCCAATTAATCTGATACAATGCATTGAATAAGTAACGCAACATCAAAATCACAAAATAATCTAAACAACATTTTTTTTATTTTTCTAAGGTGCATCTCTACAAATCCTGAATGCCATAATATGCAATTTCTTCATCTACAGGTTTGAATGTCAAACATAAGGGTAGGCATAAGAAGAAACATCAATCATGAACCGAAGGCATGTAAATATGCATGATGAAAACATGCAGGAGAACATATCACCCAACCCGGGTGGATTGCTGCTCAATGTGGGCCTCCTTGACACCTGAGACTAGTGTTTTTTCAGTCACCATAACGCTTCAAGATGCAGAAACCATCAATTCATGAAAAATTGAGCATAAGATGGAATATCACTGCAAATTTAGACATTAAACTATGAGAAGAATTAACCTCACTGAAATTTATATGCTTTAAAATATGTCACTTTGAGATGCAAATAATAGTGCAATTAGAGACAATGTAGAAGAAACGGAAGCAATAATAGATAAAATAGGTAATGTCATTCACAATCTAGATAAATAACAATGTAATGGAGTTGGAAATATAACCCTGCAAAACATATGTCATGAATAGGTTTATGGTTACCTAGGTGCTTGCTATATAAGGTATGTAAACCATGCGGATGCTTTAGAAATGTTCTAACTCAACCCTTCTTAATTCAACTGATCTCTCCCTAGGTGACAAGAGTTTTTGTAGTAGTAGAGAGGGGGAGTCATACTAACTGATTGTAAAAGTAATACCATTGTAATGCTCTGTCTTAGGTATGAATTGATCCAAAATGGAGATTGCACACCGAATGAATATTTTTCTAGCTTGTATCATTTCGGACTTGACTATGATATGCAATAAATAGCAAAGTGTATATATGTTGCGCATGATGAATGCATGTGTATTTTAATAATGCCTATTAAACATAATACAATAAGTTTTATGCTTAAACCGACTATGAAAATGAGCCATAATATACACTTTGTTATATGAGACGTAAAGCAGATAATTTCTACATAGAATAGTATGTGACATGAATACAAAGTAGATAATTTATGAAATAAACCGTATGTGGTCTTTGACATGACAGTCGGTTTTTATTGTCTATGATCACTTGGACATCACATATTTCAGATGGTCCTTTTCATAAGAATTGTCTATAATATCTGTTATCACATATGGGTCTTCATAGACACTTTATGGCAAACATAACAAAAAACCGTTTGGTGTGAGGATTTATAGTTGTCTGAAATGAAGCATCCTGTAATAGTGAGATGTTTGCTAAGATTCCCATAGAAAGGTTTTTTAATAAACATCTTAGTGAATATGTTGTGTGTGTCATACATCTCAGTGGATATGCTCTGTGTGTGCCATACACAACGGTTGTGTGTGTTATACACATATGTGATAGAGTGATGGGAAGCAAGAAAGACTGTAAGACCAAGAACGACGATTAGAAAGAGGTGAATAGGTGCCTCACTAAATTCTTGAATAGTATTTTCCTATTTTCTCACACTCAACGCACCTCAAAACAAAGAGCAGAAGCAAGAAACTTGGAGAAACAAGAGAAAATCACAATAATCATGAAAATACTATGGCTCCACTAGATGGATCTAAACACTAGGTTCTATGAGAAACCAATCCAAGTGTCATCGCTCACAAACTCTTACAACTTGAATGAAAAATATTTAGATCCAAAGAAATGAGAACTGGAGGAAGAAATTCTCCAAGTTAATAGATCTAGAAGATAAGGATGATTCAAGACCAACTCATATGTGATTCTTATCACTCTAGCAACAAAAAGAACAACTTCAACAAGGTGAAAATTTTCAGTTTAAAAAAAATAAAAATTACAACGAAAACTAAGAAACTTGCAACCAAGCAAGAGAGCCAATAGAGAAAAAATAGAAGAAGATGAATATGAGCACAAGAGAAAATATAAACTTCATTTCTTGTAGAGAAAAACCCTATTTTCGATGAATTACAAAGTGTTTTTGCATACAAAAGCTATCACCTAATATATAGGCTAAGCACTCCTCTCTCCCTCTCTTAGAACCCTATCACATAACTCTCAAATAGATGGCTCAAAGGGCTCAACCAGCTCTCTCCCTCTATTTATAGCCTAAGTTTCTTGACCCTTAAATTTCCTAGATTGTTCCCAAAATATCTCTCTCTTCCAATACACTCCTACCTACTACCAATGACATTTTCATCCATCTTTTTCCTCGTCCATCGAACGGCCGGTGCGCCTTCATGACTTAGCTTCATATTGACGTAAGCTTCGCCATAATACCATATGCACTTCACACTTTTCCACGATTTTGAGGCCAAACCACGAAACCGTCTTGCACGCTTCTCAAAGCGTGACTCACTATCACTTACTTACACCTTAACCAAGCCACACGATGTCAACGCGTGTACTTCATCTTGCGATCTCGACCGCCGGCAAGTCTCTCTCTCTCTTGTTTTCTCGGGCTGCCTTGTCACTTGCATTAGTATTTTTCGCTTGACTTTGTCAACACACCGTCTTCATCCATCTTTTCACGTTCTGCTTGCATACCACGTGTACAGCTAGCATCACCCTTAAGTCCGCCTGGCCACCTTAATCGTCCGGTACCAAGCACCCCGCTTAGCCCCGATCATCCCGTCGTCGATCACCAAGTTGTATCCATCACCTATACATCATAAGACAAGTAAACACGTATCTCCAACTCTATTATGGATTAGTCAAAATCAAAATCTTCAGTCGAAATGATCATCTCAGACATGAACGTTGGATGATCCGGTGTTGCAAACTCTTCAACACCGGACCATCCAATGAATGCAAACCATTAGACAAGCCATTTTGCAACCTCTTTGGAACATATGCTCCGGTGAATTCTCCGGCGTTCACAAATCCAATTGCTAGATTATCCGGCGTGTACATCCTCACCAGGCACACCATTTGCAACCAAACTGGAAAAATTAATCCGACGTGCAGAGATCCAATCGCCGGACCATCCAACGTGTAGTATTGAGTTTTCTCTTCTGACTCAAAACCCTCCGGCGTAAATTTCTTCTGTACACCGGACCATCCGGCACTTGTAATTCTCCAGCGTCGGATTATCCAGCCAGTGTATTCGTGACTCAGAGACAAAACTCCAACTCTAATATCTTTGGTTAGTCTCAAACATAGACAAACACAACCATGATTATGCAATACCAAATATTATCAAACCAACTCAATAAACTTGTGAATTACTTATCATAAATAAACTAAAATATATGTCAGCTTGGTTTCTCACATGCAATAGTAATAGATTATAGATACAAAAGAAGGAAACAGTGATAAAGGAGCATCGTACTGCACTGCACCATGCACGTAAAAGTAAGGTCCCACATAGATAGCATTCATGTTCAATCCCTTCAAATTTGGTAAAAAAGGAAGAAAACTTTAAAGGATGGACATCAGCACCAACCGATCATTATCACTAATGATATCAATCTTTCTTAAGTATACTATATTGGGTCTCCTTCTAAATTGATTGAGTTATTTTTTAGACTGTTGAATCTAGATCCAATCGTACAGATTAATCCCTTATCTTAACCCTATCCCTTTCCCATCTCTCTCATTTCTTTCTGCCAAACACCTCCTGGCGCGAGCGCCACACCCACCAGAGAAGTTGCCTCCTTTCTCCCCTTCTGGAACTCTAGCACACCTTCCTCCTCCCTCGCTGGTGCCCCCTTCTTCTTCAACACCAGCAAAGCTCCCCTGTCCTACCCTCTTCCCCTGTCTCCTGTGACTCCTACCGCCGGATTCGTGACATAGACCGTCGCCTCACTAACTACTTCAGTACTCCCTGCCGTTTGTCACTGCCAACTAGTGATCCTCCGCTACCATTGCAGGCAGTGCCCTTACCACTTACCATCCCACCCGCCGGTCGCCACCTCCATCGGGCCAACGGACCACCCTGCAATCCCTCTAACCCCACTGGGCACAGATAAATCCCCACCCAGACCCTTAATTCCCCAACTATGACACCTACATTTTGTGAAATCTCATTCAAATATAGGAGGCTGAGAGATAGCACTTCTCATACTATATATGGTTCTAGCTATCAGCGGGTTAAACCGACCTCTTGATCCAAACTAATATATGTACACAGAAATATCATTACACTAAAAGAAGGATTAACATATGAAGCAAAAAATGATCCAAATGAAGCATAACTAACCAACTAATGGCTATATGATTGATGAGCTGACAGACTCTCATGTTCGCATGCAAATGAACAAAAATGTGATGCACGATGACTAGACATCATGCATGACCACAAACGCCCATATCCTATAGTATACGGGTTTAGATCAGGCGAATTGCCGAAACCCCGATAGCCATAATATAACATTCAAATTTTGGGACAAACAACTGAGACACAATTAAAAAACATTTGTTTAGATTTTTGCTATTGGTGATATTTTTATTATGCAATTTGTTTCTCCACCCTTATTACGAAAAAGGCCGATGATACGAGACCATATATTAGAAAATGATGTTATTGGATAAAGACAGGGTCTTCACATACGCTTTACATGAAACATAAGAAAAACTAACTATCTGGCAAGAGGGTTTGGAGTCATTTGAAATGAAGCATTTTGTAGTAGTGAGATTTTCGATAAGATATTGTTGTCCTGGTGGATAATGCAACTCTAGGTTCCCACAATGGGTTTTTTCATCAACATCTTAGAAGATCCCTTTCTTGCCTTTATTTTCCCGATGTAGATCTAGATCGATGCGAAGCAAGGCAGGGAGGGAGTTGGTTGGCATGCAACAATATAATCACGCACTGACATTGCAATCACGGCATGGATCATATATAAACTAATATGTATTTTCGAGAGTACATACTCTTAGCTAGATCTATAGTTAATTCTATTATAACTGAAGTATATATTACTTTCTGAGATATATATACTACTTTATGATATGTATATATTATTTTCTTTGATATATATATATATTGATATATATATATATATATATATTACTTTTTATAATGTATATACTTTTTCTAAGCATCTATTAGAGGGGAAGTATGTACGAGTAAAAAAATGCTTCCTGTATGTGTGTGTTTTCTTGGGAAGCATGCATGCACAGGCCACCACTCCACTTGCAACTTACCTACGTTATCTCTTTTCTTCTTTTCCAGCATTGGCAGTTTGGCAATTCATGGTCGATCTAATCTAACTAGCTAACTTAAGCACAACAGTTGACACATAACCAGTGCTATATTATCTCTATCTCTATCTCTACCATTTAAAAATACGTAGTGTTCATCATTCCAAAACAGATAGGATGTCCTGCTCCTCCCACTCAGTGCCGACATGTGGGCCTCACCTGTCTGCATCCCCATGCCGCTCGCCTTTCTCCTCACCCGTTGCTCCCCACCACCGTCGCATCCCATCTCCTCTCCCTTCCCTCCTGTCCTCTACCTCCACTTGCTTTGGCACCGCGGCCCTCCCGCCCCCGCACCCACACCTGCACCTGCACACGTCCTGGTCCCCGCCACAGCCCCCATCCCGTCCCGCTCCGCCTGCCGCAAGGACAGTAGGCGCCAGCGCCGCAGGCTGGAGAGCGACGCAGCTGAGTCCAAGGACGCTGGGTTCGAGTGGCCTCTCGCGCCGTCTCCACCCGCCTCCCCCAAAGCCTGGCCCGACGCCTCCGCCTCCTCCCCCGTGAAGCCATCGCCACCACAGCCGCCTGGCTCGCTCGCACCGCGGAGGAATTCTTCTCCAACCTCTGCTCGGATGACGACGAGGGGTCCGAGTCGGAGGGCAAGGATGAGGCCGCGATGGCGGGATTCTTCACGAGGTTGTTCGAGCAGGACGCGGCGCCGCGGGGCAACTACGAGCGAGGCTGGGAGGAGGGCAAGTGTTCTCCATGGCCATAATCCTCTCAAAAATAAAAAGGGAAATTCGCATCACACTAGTTGATTGTCTTCTTCCTGATCAAAATATCCAACCAAGCATTCGATTGCTTCCTCCCTATCCGCGTCATCGTCTCTGTCGACCCATGAAACCCTATAGATGCGAGCGAGAGAGGCTAGCGGCGATATTCGGGTACCAGAAGGCGCCAGACCTCAAGGCCGGTGGGGGTCGGCGTTGCTGTACCCGAGTATGATGGAGAGCCCCAACCTACGGTGGGCGCTTGTCCACAAGATCTACGTCATCCTCACCGTCCAGCTCACCATGACCACCACCATTGCCGCCTTCGTCGTCAAGGTGCGCGCCATCTCCGAGTTCTTCCTCTCATCCAACGCCGGGATCGTGCTATACATCTTCCTCATCATCCTGCCTCTCATCGGTCAGTTCACCTTAGCTCCCCCTTCTCTCTGTCTCCATTGTTTTTTTTTCTGAACTGAAATTTGAGTGATTGTGCCTTGATCCGTTTTGCGTGCAGTGCTGTGTCCTCTGCATTACTACCACCAGAAGCATCCGATCAATCTGCTGCTGCTTGACCTCTTCACCGTCGCCAACAGCTTCGCCGTCGGCATGACATGCACCTTCACCAGCGGTAACAACTTAGCTTTCCTTGTTCGGTTTCTACTTGTTCTAACTTCTACATCATGTTTAGATGTGACTGCTTGAATGAAATTATGTAGTTGTTCCAATTGAGCATCTTTTCATCTAAAATATTTGTTTGAGTTGATTGGTATTTCTTTTCTAACGAATGGGAGTTGCTGTTAGCATTAGGAATCCCCATCTTTCATGATCTTGTAACTGAATAATTGGATTCTTCCGTTTGATGTACTTCAGCATTCAAAACGGTGAGGCAAGTCAATTCTGAATTATTGGTCCAATGAACAGAATCCACTCTTAACATTGGGAAACTGTTCCACAAACATATAGCTGATGTGGTGTTCTATTAAGTTAAACACCATAGGATGAAGCTTTTGGCCAAAAGCATGCCTATGTTGCTTGTATTTTTTTTTCTCGAATACGCCGGAGAGGTGTATATCTTTGTTTTAGAAGAAAAGGACCAATAGTCTTTTACAGCGACCTTGGTAGGTCAGAACGTAATCACGGATTGCTAATAGCAATTACAGGCTAGTGATAAACAACAAAATAGAGCAGGTAACGACAAACCTAGAGAACAGATTCGAAGTTATGTAGCCTCTGCAACAAAGGGCCATCTTCTTGGCTCTGGCTTCATGCCATTGCTCCACATCCTCTCTAATAAGAGCTGTGAGAGCATCTGTTGAGGAACGACGCTTGTTGAAGACGATAGCATTGCATGAAAGCCAGATGCGCCATGATGTAAGGAGGATCATGGAGTCAAGACCTTGTTGGAACTCCCTGGCCACTTGTCCACGAAGATCTAACCACCATCTGTTGAAAGAGATGTCGCCCGACGGTGCATGAACACCCAAAGCGCGCCACAAAATTTCCTGGGACAGCACGCAGTGCAGTAGCAAGTGATCGATGGTCTCCGGTAACTAGGAGCAATGAGAACATGAGTCATCAGGGGCTACAGACCGTGTTTATTCCGCTGGGCAGCAGTCTAGAGACGACCATGAAGCATCAACCTGCCGAAGAATTGAACCTTCGATGGCATCCACGCCTTCCAGATCAATGTTGCTTGGATAACATGATCCTATATGTGAATTGGCAGTAAGCGTTGCATTTTCTCATGGCTGTTGCCTAATGTTCTCCAGTATGTTATGATTGTGCCAGCACTTCAGATCGTTCAGCAAACAATTTAAGCAATGTGATAATAGTTGGTCCATTATACTCATTTATAATAAACAATGCTCTATTCAGAGTATTATGATAATCCCATATAATGCGCCAGCTATACAGGATCGTAACCACCGCATGCGCGCTTAGGGGCCTTCAGTTCCTGAACCAGACCGCGGTGATGTAGGGTTGGTCCAAGGTGGGGAAGCGGTTTGAGCGGCTGGCCATTGTCGGCAACCTCCTCCGGTCATGGTTCAACCAGTGCATCCGTGAGCCCTTCATTTCACTCAAACTCTGAACCATTTGGTAAAAAAAAAACTATCTGAATTTCTACACCTAATGCTGTAGGAATGATTGGATCCGAGGAGTTCATGGCACAGATCTTCAGCGCGCTTGCACGGTGAAGGGGGGATTGCGCGCAGCTCAATGCTGACCAAGGATCAGGTCTGTGAGTTACGGGAGCAGCTCTCTGATCCAGGCTTTGATGCCAAGCTCCATACCTTCTTTGACATGTATATGTTAAAGTCAATTGGAAGTTCAAATATAGTATACAGTGCATTCAAATTAAATTGTCCAAAAGTCAAACTTTAGCGTTATCTGAACCTTGAAAATGTTCTAAATATGACATTGAGCCTTGCAATGTTAGTATGGGAAAACTTGGATACTACTTTTGGGAAAGCTGAAATTCTGTCTCGGTTTCTTTGTTCTGGAAGATGCTACTGGCTTGTGTAGTTGATGGTCTCTTTCAATTTTGTTCTTTTGAATTGTTTCATAAAGATTTTGAATTGTTTCTTTTGAACCATTTGCTCAATTTTTAACATTATAATTGATGTTTTCTTTGTTCACAGGAATTTGCAAGATAGACTTTCGTTGCATCTCGTCATGTGGCACTTAATAAATACCTCGTTAAAATTTTTGGTTCCCGTTACAACACACAGTCATTTAACTAGTATGTAGATATAAAATAAGAAAATTAAAGAGTGATAAAGGAGCACTGTACTGCAATGCACCATGCACAGGTACAAGTTAGGTCCCCACATAGATAGACATTCATGTTCAATCCTTTCAAATCTAGTAAAAAAAGAACACTTGGAAGGATGGACATCAACAACAACCGATTATTATCACCAATGATCTTAATCTTTCATAAGTATACCATATTGGTTATGTCTCCTTCTAATTTGACTAATAAGTCATTTTTAGACCATTAGATCTAGATCCAATTCTATACATCAAGCCTTTCTTTTAACCCTATTAGTTCCCTATCTCTCATTTATTTATGTCTGAGTCCTCCCGATGCTGCCGCCACATACACCCACCCGAGGAGCTGCCTCCCTCCGCCTTGCCAGTGTGCCCTCCCCTTCAGCATCTCTAGTGCGCCTTCGATCTCCCTCCTCCCTCCCCAACGTGCCCCCTTCTTCAACACCAGCAAAGCTCCTCCGTATCTAGTGGCTCCCGCTGCCAAATTTGTTGACACAGGCCGCTGCCTCCCTAACCACTTTACATCTCCCCACCAACCGTCACTGGTAATTTTTCGCTACTACGGTGGGAGGTACCCCCGCCGCGTCGCCATCCTGCCTCCCACCAGCCACCTCCATCAGGCCAACAGACCTCCCCGGTGATCCCTCTAACCCTGTCGGGCAAGGTAAATCCCCACCCCAAATCCTAAATTCCCAAACTCTAGCACCTAATTTTTGTGAAATCTAATTCAAATTTAGGTGGTTGAGAGATAGCTACCAGCGGGTTAAACCGAGCCCTTGATCCAAACTAATATATGTACAAAGAAAAATCATTACACTAAAAGAAAGATTAACATATGAAGCAAAAAAAAAAAAACCATGGTTAACAAAAGAAGAGGAGGAATATATTAAGTAAGTTCACTGGAGATAAAATTATCCAAAGGAAGCATAACTAAGTAATGGCGATATGACAAACTCTCATGTACGCATGCAAATGAATAAAAATGTGATGCATGATGACTTGCCGCCATGCATGAGCACAAACGCTCTAACTACATAGTTCCCTTGAGCTTCCATTACGGATGAAGCATATTTGCTGAATGATGCATGATGATTGCACTAGCTAGCTTAATTAGGTCGGAATCATATGAGGCCTCCTGCTCCTGCTTGCCACGGATTATTATTAATAGTTGCAGTCGCAGTAGAAGCACTACTGGTACTGCCCGGCCGGCACACCCGCACCGTTGCTGTTCTTCCAGTAGCAGTCCCTGCTTGAGCCGCTGCCGTTGTTGCTATCCATAATCGCATCATTGTTATTTGCCAATCCCAGCTGCTGCTGATGTGCACCATCATTACCAATCTGCAGTAGCCCATCAGCTGATCCAGCAACATCACCATTGTTAGGCCCATACTGATGCTGCATCACTGCAAGTCCAAATGACTGCGGGAGCGGCATCACCATCCCGTTGGTCGTAGGGCCGTAGAAGCAGATGCTCTGATGGTTGCCATCAAGAAACCCTCCTCCCATTATGTCCAGAAATGAGGCCGTCGTCCCGGAACCCGTAGACAGCTCCGGAGGTGGGTTGGACAAGGACAGCGGCGCCAAGGGCATGTAGTCGCTGGGGAGCTCGAAGCCGGTCGACATAAACGTCGGGAGCACGTTGGGGAAGTCCATCGAGACAGGAACCATGGGTTGCCGCGGCACCAGCTGCTGGTTGTTCATCTTAATGGAGCTTGAGCTGGATGACTGCAAGGATGATGCCGAGGAGGAGCGCTTGCTCTTGCGGCATCTTCCACCAACGGGGACGTCGCGGAGGGAGCCGCCTTGGGTCCAATAGCGGCGGCAGGCCTTGCAGAAGTAGCGCGGCTGCAACATGTTGTAGTTGTTGTAGTAGCAGAACTTGGTGTTGCTGGACTCGCACCGCGGACACTGGAGCGCATGATCCTGCGCCGGCCGAGGCTTACGCTCCCCGCAACCGCCGCCGGCCGCCGCCTGCTTGGCATTCCTCCCTTCCTCTGTCTGCAGTGATGCCGCCGCAGTGCCCATCGGATCCTGCAGCAAATTAACATATATAATGTGTGGTTCGTTGCCATTAGCTAGCTAGGGTGCAATTTATGTTCAAACCATAAGCACGGAATAACCATATATACTTAGATGATTTTAGAGGTGCAAGTAAAGATGGAGAGGCACGCGATGATATGATCGATGAAGGTGGGACATGAGTAAATTAAGTGCACAATAGTAATAACGTTGCATCGATCATCTCTTCAGGCTGCATGCATGTGATCGATCGATGTGCTAAGCACACAAGATAGGCTATTCTGTAGCCAGGCCACCCGATGGAAGTGTCCCGATCAATCACAACGCTGGCGGCCTCCCTCCTCGCCCCTTCCCTGCACGGCGTTGCACTTCATGACGCTCTCCATCGCCGAGTCCGGTGACACGGTGGCGGCGATCGGTGGCGCCGAGATGAAGAACCTCGCCATAACACTAACCGAGCAAACACCGTTAATCTGAGGACGCCGCAAGATCCGGGTTCCTGATCATGCTGCCGCCGTTCGATATCGGTACGCGCGCCGCGGGATCCTGAACACACGGCGGGTTCCTAATATAATCACGCCGCCGGGATCCAGTACGGTGCCACCGCGAGGTAGATGCATGGTAACGGCGGGTTCCTAATCAAGCCTTCATCATCTCAATCTCAAGTGCTAACTTTCATCTCAGGAATCTGGAAGAGTATTTGCACAATCTGGAAGAAATAATTGGAGGAATCTTTCCTCGGGCCTTTAAAGCACTAGCTATAGCTATATATAGACAAGAAAAGAAAAGCCGATCCATACATCCAGGGGTACCTGCCTACGTACTCTCTAGCCCAGTCCACCTGATCCCTGGGCCAATTTGCCTCTAGGTGGCGGCGGCCGGCAGCGCCCATCTTGAGTGAGCCGCGAGCGGCGAGCACGTCTCCCTGAGGTCCGACGAGCACCCGAGCAGCACCAATCCCCGGCGGGCGGTGGCGCCCATCTCCAAGCCTAATGTCCCACCCTCTCCCGGAATCGGTAAGTTCCCTCAAATCACAATCCTCTGTCATTGTCTCATTGAGCATTGAGTGATTTTAGCTATTACTTCTACAGTTGTATTGAACATTGATTGCATCGTGTTTTTTTATTCTTAAGTAAAATGTTCGCCCATATTTTTTAAAATTCCTGGGTCCACCACCGCATACATCCATCCGTCTTTCAATTATATCGGTGGTCCAGTTGATGCATGCACGTAGAATTAATAGGCTCAATCGACTAGCGCCCATGCATAATCGAGAGTATTTGCACACACATCAAGATGTGCGCATACATACTCGACGCCTAACTTAATTCCTAGCTAGGGTATGGTATAAACAGACGACGACCCAACCGCAGGTGTGTCAAATATGAAAGACAGCTACCATATCCTGCCTGCATCTACTGCTACTCCTACTCATGCCTGCGTAGATCCAGAAACTCATCACAAATTATTTGGGATGATCCATCGATCGAACGGGTTCACCCAACATATCGAAGCAGAAGTTAATAAACTGGAGAGTACTGCATGCTGAATCGCATCGATATGTGAAGGGCCGGGCAAGTGAGGAAGGAGTTGATCGATCGAGATTGTTACCTGCTGATGCTGGTGGTTGTGGTGGTGAGCATCAGTGTTGCTGGCGCTGGAGATCATCATGTCCATGGATCCACCAAACTACCTATAGCAAATAAGGCACATCCATCGTATACATGAACATGATGCAATGATGTGAGTTAATAAAGTTTTCATTATTGAAAAAATGATACATATATATATGGCACCAACCCACCAGACGAAGCAAAGCAAAGAGACCAAAAAAAGGTAGGCGATCCATCAATCAAACCTGTAGCTGTAGAGATAGCCGCAACACCAGGAACGAGAGCTCGATCGATCGAGTACTTCTACTGGCCAGGATCCCCTAGCCTCCGGCCCTCTTTCATCTCTGAACTGGAGAGAGACTATGCTACCTAGCTAGAGAGAGATGCTGTGAGAGATGCCTTCAATTCTAGAGAGAGGAAAGGGAGGGAGAGAGAGCGATGGAAGGAGGGAGTGAGAGCTAGCTATTGGATGGAGGTAGCTAGTGGTGAAATGGAAACGGCAGGCCGGTTTTCCGTAAAAGCAAACGCGCAGCGCGGCTGCTAGCTAATGACGTATGCGTATGCGGCATGCCATAGGGGTGGGTTCACGTAGGGTCAAAGGTGTACAAAAGTATATCCAATTTTATTTTATTTTTTGTAAAGAGAGAGGGGGAGAGCGATGGATAGATGGTGTGAGGTCTATTGGATGGAGGTATAGCTAGTGGTGAAATGGAAACGGCATGCCGGTTTTCCGTCGGCTACTAGTTGATGACGCATGAGGCATGCTGTAGGGGGGCGGGTCCACATAGGGTCAAGGGTGTGCAGAAGTACACCTAATTTTTTTTGAGAGAGAGGGAGAGCTATGAACAAATGATGTGAGGGCTGTTGGATGGAGGTAGCTAGTGGTGAAATGGAAACGGCAAGCCGGTTTTCCGTGAAAAGCAAATGTGAGGTGCATGCGGCTGCTAGATGATGATGCATGCGGCATGCCGTAGGGGTGGGTTCACGTAGGGTCAAGGGTGTACAGAAGTATGCCCAATTTTTTGCAAAGAGAGAGAGGGAGAGCGATGGACGTATGGTGGGCTGTTGGATGGAGGTGCTAGTGATGAAATGGAAACGGCAGGTCAGTTTTTCGTGAAAGCAAACGCGTGGCGCGGCTGCAAGCTGATGCATGCGGAATACCGTAGGGGTGGGTTCACGTAGGGTTAAGGGTGTACAGAAGTACATCCAATATTTTTTTGCAAAGAGAGAAGAAGAGTGATGGACGGATGGTGTGAGAGCTGTTGAATGGAGGTAGCTAGTTGTGAAATGGAAATAACAGGTCGTTTTTCCGTGGAAGCAAATGCGCGACGCGGCTGCTAGCTACCTAATAACGCATGCGGCATACATGCCCAGCACACATGACAAGAGATCGTCATGCATGGACGGCGCCCATCGATGCCTTGCAAGCCTACTATTCTGTTTGCATGCAACAGAAAAAAGGAGAGGAGACAATCAAGACAGGTGTTGACAGTGCAGCTGGGCCCAACCAATACCCCAAAAAAACCTTCAGAACCGCTCCTAATCATACCAGTGAAAACAAATTCAAAGGAAGTTTAGTTCAATTGAAGTTGAAGAGGATTTTGATTACATTCATATTTATATCACGTGACAAGATAAGGAGAAAAAAAGGGACAAGAATCTCTGGATCTTAGTATTCCTGACAAAATATGCTGTTCCACAATATCATTACACAGAAATATTCACAGATGTGCTAAAGTCCTCAAACCCTGGGTTGTCAGAATATCGTATACATGGAACTGGAAAACAAGATATGTCGTTTTGGATAAGGTACGGTCTTCAATGTATAGTTTTGATCACTATTTTTTATTAAAATATATATTTATGAAATCCACTGAATTTGTGATATTATAAAAGTATTTTTCAAGACAAATCTACACATATGATTTATTTTTAAACTGAATAGTTTGAAAACTATTGTTAGTCAAAGTTATACAAATTTGACCAAACGTTTTCCAAAATGGTATGTATTTATGATCGGCGGGAGTATAAGCATACAAAAGAGGAAGACATCTTCGTAAAGTATGCTATGTGTTCGCTCATTCGAAACTTGCGTCGAATATGTATATAACTCTGAACATAACAATATGCGGACGTGCTAGTATACATAAAGTATACAAAAGACAGGAGATCGATGTAAACAGAAACTGTAAACTTTATTCATTTATGTCGAAATCATAAAGTGCATTTCTTTTATTACAACATGTTAATCCACAAACACACACGCTATCTAACTTTGAACATCTGGAGATAACTTTGAACGTCTAGAGATAGCTTCGTCTTTTTCGTATTTTTTGGCACAAAAAAGTCAAAACAAATTCACCTGAGCCATCCCAACGTAGGCCCATCCTATATGCTTCACAAGCCATGCTTTTTTCACATTATTTTCAAATTGACGTTCCATGAGAATCGAACTAACGACCTCCTACTCATACGTGTAGCCACCTTACCACCTTTGCTATTACATAGTTGTGATAGAAACAAGATATTTTATCCTTTTAACCTTCTTTTCTGAAGATCATTAGTGATGCGTCATAATCATGACCCGTCACTAATAACTAATTTTACCAAATTTCATCGAGGATTATAATCTGATAGGTGACTTGGAGTGTCTTCGGTAAAACGTGTATAATTTTTGCATACAGACTCCGATTTCGATGTTTTTTTACTCTACGGACATCTAAAAAAGTTACATCCGTTTCTCCCCAACTTTGTCGAGTTCAGAGAATTTTTTGAGGTCAAAAACGGCTTGGAAGATTGAGTTCTTGCCTCCGAAAATTTCTGCACCATTTTCGGAACGCACGTTTGTGTTCATAGCCGCCACACCTTACATCAAACTTGAGCAGAAATGTACAATGGTTCCTATTTTAGCGCTGCTGAGGTGAGAAAAAATAAAATAAAATAAAATAAAATTAAAAAATATTTGCGAATACCGTCATTAGTGACTGAAGTTGGTCATTAGTGATGGATTATAAGTTGACCCGTCACTAATAACTAACATAGGACGACCCATCATTAATGAGTGGATTATTAGTGATGGATCACAACTTAACCCGTCACTAATGACTGACCTAGTACGACTCATCAATGATGACCTTATCATTAGTGACGGGTCACAACTTGACCCGTCACTATTATCATCAGTAACGGTTCATGTTACGACCCATTATTAATGACCACTTATTAGTGACAGGTCTATATCTGGTCCCGATCAGAAGAGATATTAGTGACGCGTCCTTATTAGACCCGTCACTAATAGGATATTAGTGACGCGTGTTGAGTAGCCGTCACTAATGTGGTGTCTCCTTTACTGGTTTCTTACATACACCCACCCGAGAAGCTGCTCACTCCACCTATTTGGCGTGCCTCCTTCCTCCCCTTTTGGAACTCCGATGCGCCTTATTCCTCATCCCTTGTTGGCACTCCCTTCTTCTTCAACATCGGCAAAGCTCCTCTGTCCCGCCCTCCTCCTCTATCTCATGCAACTCCTACAGCCGGGTATGCGACATAGGTCACCGCCTCACTAATTACTTCAGTGCTCCCGACCATCCGTCACTACCCACTAGCGATCCTCTGCTATCGCGACGGGCAGTGCCCTTACCACCTGGCCATCCCACCCGTCAGCTGCCACCTCCATTAGGCCAATGGACCTCCCCGGAAATCCCTGTAACCCCACTGGGCACAGGTAAATACCCACCCCGGACCCTTAATTCCCCAACTCTAACCGTGGTTAACAAAAGAAGGGAGGAATATATTAAGGAAATCTACTAGAAATATGATGATCCAAATGAAGCATAACTATCCAACTAATGTCTGAAATGAAGCATTCTATTCGTCTTCAATAAGATATTGTTGTCCATGTGCCGAATGCAACTCTAGATTCGCACAACGGGTTTTTCATCAACATATTAGTGAAGATTCCTTCTTATGCAATCGTGTGTACCAAGTGTGCCGTACTCAACTGTTGTGTGCGTTATACATATCCGATAGAACGATGGGTAGCTGGACACTGGAAGATCCCTTTCTTACCTTTATTTTCCCGATGTGGATCTAGATCGATGCAAAGCAAAGCAGGAAGGGAGTTGCTTGGCAACAATACAAACATGCACTGGCATTGCAATCACTGCACTATATATATATATGTGCGTGTGTGTGTGAGCACAGGTAAATCCCGTCTCCAAATCCTAAATTCCCCAACTCTAGCCCCTAATTTTTGTGAAATCTAATTCAAATTTAGGTGGTTAAGAGTTAGCTATCAGCGGGTTAAACCAACCCCTTGATCCAAACTAATATATGTACACAGAAAAATCATTACACTAAAAGAAGGATTAACATATGAAGCAAAAAACCATGGTTAACAAAAGAATAGGAGGAATATATTAAGCAAGTCCACTGGAAATAAAATGACCCAAAAGAGGCATAACTAACTAACTAATGGCGATATGATTGACGAGCTGACAGACTCTCATGTACGCATGGATGCAAATGAACAAAAATGTGATGACCACAAACGCTGTAACGACACAGTTGTCCTCAATTGGTTGGGTTGTTCCCCTTCCCTGAGCTTCCATGATGCACATATGCTGCATGATGTGCACTAGCTGCCTTAATTAGAGGGAGCCGCTATTAATATTGATGAGGCCTCCCGCTCCTGCCTGCCACGGATTATTAACCAATTATTTGCAGTCGCAGGAGAAGCACCACTAGTGTCTGGCACACGCACAGCGGCCATTGCTGTTGTTCCAGTAGCAGTCCCTACTTGTGCCGCCGCCATCACATCATTGCTATTTCCCAATCCCAGCTGCTGCTGATCATGATGCGCACCATCATCACCAACGACCTGCAGTAGCCCAGCTGATCCAGCAACATCACCAGTGTTGGTCCCATGCTGTGTCGGCCACTGCCCGTGTGTAGCAGCAGTTGCGCCGCCACCGTCACCCACCCCATGCTGATGCTGCATCACACCAAGTCCAAATGACGGCGGCAGCAGCAGCGGCATCACCATCCCGTTGGTCGTAGGGCCGTAGAAGCCGCTGCTCTGATGGTTGCCATCAAGAAACCCTCCTCTCAGTATGTCCAGAAATGACGCCGTCGTCCCAGAACCCGTAGCCAGCGCCGGAGGTGGGTTGGAGTTGGACAAGGACAGCGGTGCCAAGGGCATGTAGTCGCTGGGGAGCTCGAAGCCGGTCGACATAAATGTCGGGAGCACGTTGGGGAAGTCCGTCGAGACAGGAACCGTGGGTTGTCCCGGCACCAGCTGCTGGCTAGTCATCTTAGTGGAGCTTGAGCTGGACGACGGCAAGGATGATGCCGAGGAGGAGGACGAGCCGGATGAGCGCTTGTTCTTGCGGCATCCTCCACCGACGGGGACGTTGCGGAGGGAGCCGCCTTGAGTCCAGTAGCGGCGGCAGGCCTTGCAGAAGTAGCGCGGCTGCGACATACGGTGGTTGTTGTAGTAGCAGAACTTGGTGTTGGTGGAGTCGCACCGCGGGCACTTGAGCACATGATCCTGCGCCGGCCGAGGCTTACGCTCCCCGCCGCCGCTGGCCGCCGTCTGCGGTGTTGCTACCGCCGTGCCCATCGGATCCTGCAGCAAAGATGAACAACAAACAACGTGTGTGCTTCACATTAGATAGCTATCTTAGGGCGGGTGGAATTTGTGTTCAAAACATAATAACAAGTTTGTGGGAATTGAATTAAACACACTCGCAATAGAAAGGTGTGAAAGAGCGTAAAAACCAACATTATTTCTCAATTGATCTACACCTTTGTATAGGTTTCAATTCGATACTAATGTGAAAAACATAGAATGGAATAATTATACTTATCCTCTGAATTAATGTGAAAACCACAAGGATGGAATGATATATACTTATTCCTTAAACTAATGTGAAAACCATAAGATAATATAAGAATGGAATGTACACTTATGCTCTGAATTAGTGTGAAAACCACTAGGATGTAATGGTATTTATTCCTCAAACCATTTCCTGCAAAAAAAAAAAAAGCATCCCCAATCCAGAATTGAAGCCAAATAGAACTGTGTGGGCTATGATCGATGAACTTGTATGATCCAAGTTTGCCAACAGTAAGAGCATGCATGGAGACATTAAGAGAAACATGCAACCATGCCTAGTACTCGTATTTACATAGTTAGAGAAACCAGAAAGAGCTGGAAGAAACATGCAATCGGAGGAATCCTCCTCAGCCGGCCTATACCACACTAGCTAGACAAAGAAAAGAAAAAGAAGAAAAAGCCGATCCATCCATCCATCTTTGAGAGTTGGTGGTCCAGTTGATGCATGAATGGATCGGAGAATATATAATCGATCTTTATACTTGCGGCCGGCGCCCATGAGTATTTGCACACATATCAAGATGCACACACATATACCTAGCTAGCTAGCAGCTTGTGTACGGCACACAGACGACCGAAACCGCGGGCAGGCATGAATTGAAACATGTACAGCAGGACTGCTACTCCTGCTACTTGCGATCACGATCAAGAAACTAATTATTTGAGATAGATCCATCGATTAATCGATCGAGTTCACCCAAAAGAAGCAGAAGAAAAGGTTAATAAACTGGAGACGGGAGACTACTGCATGCTGCATCGGGGAGTGGGAATTCTGCAACGTGGTGTGCACACACAGTCTATCAAGACTGTTCATTAGCGTTGAGATTCGTGTTAAAAATGTAAGTGAAAAAAATCATGAGGTATATAAGAGAATTAACGGATAGATGAGTACAAGGTGGGAGGGATGAACAGTCGAGATAGATATGCGTGTACCCCACCTAGCAGAGTTGCATTTCCTAGTGCATCGCATCGATCGATCTGCGGAGGGCGAATGAAGCCAAGAAGGATCGGAGTTGATCGAGATTGTTACCTGCTGCTGGTGGTGCTGGTGGTTATGGTGGTGTGCAGATGCTGCAGTGCTGCTGGCGTTAGAGATCACCATGTCCATGGATCCACCAAGCTTTCCGGCCACTACCTAGCAAATAAGGCAAATCGATCGATCATATGAGTGAACATGATACAGATATACGCACCAACCCACCAAAGAAAACAAGTAAAGCAAAGAGACCAAAAAGCTAGGCAATCCATCAATCAAACCTATAGAGACAACCCACTGGAACACCAGGAGAGAAGAGAGAGCTCGAGAGAGTACCGGCCAGGATTCCCTGCTAGCCTCCCTTTCGTCTCTGGACTGGAGAGAGACGTGCTTTGCTACCTAGCTAAAGAGAGAGATGCCTTTAATCCTACAGAGGAAAGGGAGTGAGAGAGAGGGAGTGAGAGAGAGGGAGTGTGATGGACGCATGGTGTAAGGGCTGTTGGAGGGAGGTAGTTAGTTGTGAAATGGAAATGGTAGACTGGTTTTTCGTGGAAGCAAACACATGGCGCAATTGCTAGCTGATGATGCATGCGGCATGCAGCACATACTACAGGTCTAGGTAGAGCCAAGGGTGTATAAAAGTATGCCAAATTTTTTTGCAAAGAGAGAGGGGGCGAGAGAGTGATAGACGGATGGTGTGAGGGCTGTTGGATGGAGGTAGCTAGTGGTGAAATGGAAACGGCAAGCCGGCTTTTCATGGAAGCAAACGCTCAGCGTGGCTACTAGCTGATGACGCATGCGGCGTGTGGCATGCCGCTGGGGCGGGTCCACATAGGGTCAAGGGTGTACAGAAGTACACCTAATTTTTTTGCAAAGAGAGGGAGGGGGAGGGAGAGCTATGAACGGATGGTGTGAGGGCTGTTGGATAGAGGTAGCTAGTGGTCAAATGGAAACGGTAGGCTGGTTTTCTGTGGAAGCAAATGTGCGGCGTGGTTGTTAGCTGATGACGCATGTGGCATGCCGCAGGGGTGGGTCCAGGTAGGGACAAGGGTGTACATCAGTACGCCTAAATTTTTTTCAGAGAGAGAGGGGGGAGGGAGAGAGAGAGTGGTGGATGGGTGGTGTGAGGGAAGTTGGATGGAGGTAGCTAGTGAGGAAATGGAAATGGCGGGCCGGTTTTTCGTGGAAGCAAACACGTGGTTCTACTACTAGCTTATGACCGCAGGAGGGTCCACGTAGGGTCAAAGGTGTACAGAAGTATGCCTAGATTCTTTTTGCAAAGAGAGAGAGGGGGGGGGGGGGAGAGAGCGATGGACGGATGGTGTGAGGGTTGTTGGATGGAGGTAGCTAGTGATAAAATGGGAAAAAAAAAGAATGATTTTCTATGGAAGCAAATGCGTGGTGCGACTGCTAGCTGGTGATGCATGCGACATGCCACAGGGACGGGCTCCATGTAGGATCAAGGGTGTACAGAAGTATGCCCATTTTTTTTGCAGAGAGAGAGGGAGGGAAACCGATCGACGGATAGTTTAAGGGCTGTTGGATGGAGGTAGCTAGTGATGAAATGAAAATGACAGGCTGGTTTTTTATGAAAGCAAACACGTGGCACGGATGATAGCTAATGATGCATGCGGCAGGGGTGGGTCCACGTAGGGTCAAGGATGTACAGAAGTATGTCCAAATTTTTTTGCAAAAAATTAACCCAACTTGCTACCCCAAGAATGGAACTCAGGAAGTGGCATTCCAGGCCACCCCAATTTACTACTCGGAACATGTGCTATTGGTGACAAAGAAAGCAAGAAAAAAGAACATATGTCTTTGCAGAGCTAATTCAACTTTTCCACCAAACTTTCCGACGACTACCTAGCAAATAAGGCAAATCGATCTATCGATCATATACATGAACATGGTACAAATATACGCACCAACCCACCGAACGAAACAAGTAAAGGAAAGAGACCAAAAAGCTAGGCGATCCATCAATCAAACCTGTAGAGATGACCCGCTGGAACACCAGAAGAGAAGGGAGAGCTTGAGAGAGTACTGGCCAGGATCCCTAGCCTGCTAGCCTCCCTCTCGTCTTTGGACTGGAGAAAGATGTGCTATGCTACCTATCTAGAGAGAGAGCTAACTTTAATCCTACAGAGAAAAGGGAGTAAGAGAAAGAGGGAGAGCGACCGATGGATGGTGTGAGGGCTGTTGGATGGAGGTAGCTAGTGTTGAAATGGAAACGACAGGCTGGTTTTCCATAGAAGAAAATGCTAATGATGCATGTGGCATGCCATCCCAGAGCCAATGTAGGTCTTGGCCTCAGTCAATACTACGATCGATCATCCATTGCCTTTCTCTCTTTTTTTTTTAACGACTAGCACATCAAGGCGGTGTCCAAATCTTTTTTTTAGTTGACGATGCATGTGGCATGCCGCAGGGCCGGTCCAGGTATGGTCAAGGTTTACATAAGTATTTTTTGCAAAGAGAGAGAGGGAGGGAGAGCGATGGACGGATAGTGTGAGGGTTGTTGGATGGAGGTAGCTAGTAGTGAAATAGAAATGGCATGCCGGTTTTCCATAAAAGCAAATGCGTGGCACGACTGCTAGCTGATGATGCGTACGGAATGCTGCAGGGGCGGATCCACATAGGGTAAAGGGTGTAAAGTATGCCTAATTTTTTTTGCAAAGAGAGAGGGAGGGAGGGAGAGTGATGGACAAGTTGTGTGAGGGTTGTTGCATGGAGGTAGCTAGTGGTGAAATAAAAATGGCATGACAGTTTTCTGTGGAAGCAAACACGCGGCACGACTGCTAGCTGATGATGCATGTGGCATGCCGCAGGGGTGGGTCCAGGTATGGTCAAGGTTTACAGAAGTACACCTAAATTTTTTTGCAAAGAGAGAGAGAGAGAGAGAGAGAGAGAGAGAGAGAGAGAGAGAGAGAGGAAGGGAGAGCAATGGACGGATGGTGTGAAGGCTGTTGGATGGAGGTAGCTAGTGGTGAAATAAAAATGGCAGGCCGGTTTTCTGTGGAAGCAAACACGTGGCGCGGTTGCTAGCTTATCACACATGTGGCATGCCGCAGGGGCGGGTCCCTGTAGGGTCAAGGGTGTACATAACTATGCCCAATTTTTTTTATGCTAAGAGAGAGAGAGGGTGGGAGAGCGATGGACGGATGATGTGAGGGTTGTTGGATGGAGGTAGCTAGTGGTCAAATGGAAACGACATGTTGGTTGTCCATCAAAGCAAATTTACAGTGTGGCTGCTAGCTGGTGACGCATGCAGCATGCCACAAGGGCGGATCCACATAGGGTCAATTCAGAGAGAGAGAGAGAGAGAGAGAGAGAGAGAGAGAGAGAGAGAGCGATGGATGGATGGTGTGAGCGCTGTTGGATGGAGGTAGCTTGTGGTGAAATTGTAAAAGCAGGCTGGTTTTCTATGGAAGTAAACACGCAGCGTGGCTGCTAGCTGATGACACATGTGGCATGCCTCAAGGGCTGGTCCATGTAGTGTCATGGTTTTACAGAAGTATGCCCAAAAGTTTTTGCAAAAAATTAACCCAACTTACTACCCCAAGAATTGAACTTAGGAAGTGGCATTCCAGGCAACCCCCATTTGCTACTGGGAGCATGTGCTATTGGTGACAAAGAGGGCAAGAAAAAAGAACATATATTGTCTTTGCAGAGCTAATGCAACTTTTCCTACTTTGAATCAAGGTTCCATATCATATAATTAGTTGACATATAGGAATTATTTTCTAAATATAATTATGGCTTCCTTTAAATGAATGTCCCTATGTTTAGTTATTGAAGGGTAGGGCTTCTAGAGATTCCATGAAAAGTTCAAATGTTGTTATACTTTTTGTGTTACTTTTTAAAATATATGTTGTAATTGATGAAGGCGTCAAAGAAATAACAAGACTTATTACGTATATAGCTTTACATGGCAAGAATTATGTGAATCAAAGGATCTGGGAAGGTCTACTTGCTATGCCAACAACAATAATGGCTCAGTACCTACTTGTAGCAAACAACTGCTATGGGTTTAATTCTTAATTAATTAGATTTTATAAAATTGAATTATTTGGAATAGCTTAGTTATGAGAAAATCAAGATAAAAAGGATATGAGTGTATTTAGCCTATTTTTAAATTTTTAGATGGAATAATATAGAGTTTGAGCTCATCGGCTCTTCCAAATTAGAAAATTAATATGTTTTGTTGTTCCTTTATATTACTTGAGATGTTGTTATGTTATGAACAATTTATATTTTGGATCTTGTCATTATAAAATATTTATAGTTATCGAATAAATTTTTTAGTTATGTACATTCATTGTTAAAATGTTGTTACCCACTACTGGCCATGCCCATGACACATGACAAGAGATGGTCACCAGGTCACGCTTGCATCGAGATGCCTTGAAAGCCTTCTATTCCATTTGCATGCAACAAAAAAAAAGGAAAGAAGAGGCAATCAAGACAAGCGTCCACAGTGCAGACCCGACTCAGCTTGCATTGCAAGTTCTATTACAGAGGGCCGAGTATTTTACAGCTGGTTTCCACTCCGTCTGCCGCGAAGTGACTATAATGGCCCCTGTAAACACATACCGGTCTAGAATTGTTTATGATATAATGTCATAGATAGTTCATACCTAGGAATCGTCTGTGATGACTGCCATCCATATCACCTTAGACAACTAATATAAAATCATCAGTGATGTTAGTTATGACAAACGTTTAATCCTAAGAATCGGTTGTGATATTTCTAATATCATAGAAAACTCTAGCTAAAAACCCTCTGTTATGTCAGTGTTAACTGGGAAGAAAACACCGGCACTGTAGCAGCCACCGCCACCACCAACACCTCCTTGGCACTCACAAACCAAGGATAAGGTTGAAGAGGTGAGGAGAGTGGGACTTGTCTATCGAGGATGAGGTGGTTGTCACCATCGCCACCAAGGACAAGGAGACTGTCACCGTCACCGCCACCATGCATTATCACCGTCATGCACTGAGGACAAGGACAAAGAGACGAGTAAGGTAGATCCAGCGCAGTCGAGGAAGAGGAGGCCATCACCTACTGAGGACGAGGAGCCAGGGCCATCCTTGCCAAGGACAAGGATTCGTGCGGAAGAGAGTGGCCAACGAGTCTATGCACAAACTTGGTGGGGCCTTTTATATTAGGATTTGGAGGGATGTGGGTTGTTTGGGCCAAAAAGTAGGGACAAGTATCTCATATGGTTATTAGAAAAAAAATTCATATGCTATATGGACAATGTTTTAGAAAAAAACATTTATGATATCCTAATTGTAGATGGGTTTTAATGAAAATTTGTATGTAATATTGAATTCACTCTTTTTTATATAATATTCACTGAAGCTAAACCACAATTCATAGAAGCCAAATGCCACATTTCATAGCTGCGTTCTACAATATATACCACTTCAAGCGACATTTACGAGCTAGGTATATATATTTACAACCAAAAATCATGCACGTATGCAAAATACGAAGCTAAATATACAACACCTGGCTATCCTTGAGCTAGTTACAATCCTACACTAGCTAGCTACTATACTACTCTGTTGATCTACTGTAGCTTCCTCCTCTTTGAGACCGGGGCATCACACTCACTACTATCATCGGTCAACAACAACCGGGACCAATATGGGTTGCTATCGTCATCATGTCTTTCGGCACCCTCCTCATCATCAATATCATCATCCTCTCCCTCTGTCTCCTCCTCGTCATTGTTGCCACCGTCCTATTCCTCGTCCTTGGGCTCCTTGTCGTCATTTTCGCCACCTTCTTCTACCTCCTCCTCCTTCTTGGGATTAGAGGAGAAAAGGAACGTTGGTAATAACTCTGGAAGAGCTACCGTCCAGTTAGTGTCCTCATTCTTGGAGGAGAACATGGACCAATGGTCGATCTAGAGAGGGTGGCAGGGGTGGTACAGCCATGGTCGTCATCGATTGAGGGTTGTGCAGAGAGGGAGAGGGTGTGGTCAAAGAGTGTGTGGCTTAGGGTTTTTTCAGTGGCAAGAGTGAGTTATTAGAGATATTACAAAGCGACATCCGAAAGATGAGACAGCCTCCACGTAAAATATCTTTTGTTGGTTCATCTTCAAGATGGTTCATACCAGAAGTGTTTGGAATATATGATACAACTCAGATGGCTTAATATCATAGCCGGTTTTACACCCAAACCATTTGAGACTTGTGCAGTCAACTCACAACAAATATGTCCCACTTGTCAGAGAGCTCGCGCAAACCTCGATGGTGGGACCATATCACCAGTGCCCGTTGGCTTGTCTGTAGAGCCCCGTCACATGTTGGTTCAGTTTTGACATGTTGGCTTTGCTGCTGCAACAAACGACACTCATGACCACCCATGCATAGGTTTTCAACATCATTTCCTTGTGTTGCTTGTTTGTTTGCCACACTGGTCAGGGGTCCGGTTCTTACATATTGTCTTTACTGCTACAATAAAGCTACTCTGAAATGTACAACACACTTCGGTATAACCCTGTGGGTTCAATCTAGTGCATCGCACATTTTTTTAAAGAAAATAAGCGAGTGTTTAGAAAAGAACCGAGTGTGTCACACATTTTGGGACAACTAACGTCATCGTGCAGTGTGGACGCGGCTTCTTGCACTTCTGCTGCTTCTTGGGACTTGCTGCAGTTGAAGTTTGTTCATGAGGGTTTTGATCCATTTTACCCAGTGCAATCAGCAGTTCTTTGCTGCTTATGTTCTCTCCATCTTTTCTTGGTCAAATTTGATGTCTTGTGTGAAAAAATAGCTCCAAAAATGAAACAAGCTGTAAATTTTAAGTTACGAACAAACCAAGTCCTTTTTTAGTCATGTTTGGATACAAAGTTTTTTTGTGGAGTTTTAGAAAAATACTATGGTTTTAAAAAATACTTTTGTTTTAAAAAACTAGGAGGTGTTTGGATGTAAAAAATATCGTAGTTTAAAAACCATAGTATTGCTAAATCTATAATCTTTTTAATACTTTGGAAACTCCAGCTGTGACCTCTTTATTCTAAACCACGATATTACATGACTCTGGTTTTCTAAAACTATACTTTCTCAATACCATGGTTTTAAAAAACTGCATATTCAAACAGGCCCTTGTTTTTGCAACTTAATAATCTGTGTGTCCCAGTTACATGTATGGAAAATATGTGTAGTTTTCCTTTTGTCTATGATTTACCTATCAAGAGACTACGTTCTGCTCTCCTTTTATAATCCAAACAGCAATATATTACAACTTTTCTTTTGTTCATCTCAATTAATTTCACTCGCTAGTACCATATAACAAGGGCACGAAGAACGTGTGTGGATGGATCATATCATCAGTAAGGTCTACATGAATATATACAGTATAAACCAGTAGTGCTAGGTAGCTAGCTAGCTCGATCGTCATGAAAGCAACACCGCAGCATGGGTAGGGGGTTTCGATGGAACCGGCTCCTCTGATTTTGTTTACAGTATTGTAAACAGTAATTTTGTGATAGGGTGAACAATTCTCCAAAGTAGAATACTATAGCATTACTGTTGTTTACGAGAATATTTTGGTGATTTTACTGTAGTTATACTGAAGCTCCAATCTGGACGGTCCATTCCAATCCAACGGATCACAGCGGAACAAAATCATGGTACTGTTCACCTCTGACTTTGTTTTCCATTTTCGATTGTAGCAATAATCGAACAACTTGATAGTTTTATAATCAGCTCTCCAGTTTTGACCATCAACCCTGGCGGTCGATTGTTCTATCCCATATATTATATTCCTTCAAGAATATCTCACAAGAAAATATATATTTCCTTGTTCAGAACACTAACCACTGGCCAAACCTAGCTTAGGTCCCATATGCATTCATGACAATTTAGCAAAAATCGTAGAAAATAGTTCAATCACTACAAAGATCTGAGAAAATCCCAGTGTTTCAAATAGGACCTCAGTTAGAACAGAAAAGGATTTCCAGCTACAATCCATCCTCAACCATGGGGCTGCATTGGTGCACTACTGACTGCAATTAGGATCATTCAGTGTACTGAATAGAGATGACAGTTAAGGATCCATGGTAGGTCTAAAATCCCTACAAAGTAGCTGATGAAACAATTAAGCATTGCACATGAAAAGATAAAAAAGAGAGTAAATTTTAAAAACATATAACTATTTTGACACATGTTGTAAAAAATATAATTTTTAGTGCTTATTTAAAAAACTTACAACTATTTTGACACATATTGTAAAAAACTACAACTTTCTCACCGCGGGTCTACCTGTTATCCTTTGGCAACATATAGCCCACGGTTAATCCTCCTCTTACATGTCATAGAGGATGACAGGTGGGCCTACGGTGAAAGTTGTAGTTTTTTGCAACATATGTTAAAATAGTTGTAGGTTTTTTAAATGGACATCAGAAGTTGTAATTTTCTGTAACATATGTTAAAATAGCCACTTGTTCATATGGCGCGAATAACCAGAGTCAATAAGCCACTTATTTTCTAGGCCTCCATCTATCACCTACATCATGTAAGAAGAGTTCAAATACTCAATGCTAGGGTAAGTAAGAAACTTCTTGGGAATCCAGCATCGAGTCGCTCGAGGAGAAGGGGTGAAAACATGTATATGTAAATCAATCCTAGCACGCTGAGGGTGAACAGCACGATGAGAAAAATATGATCCACCAAAGCGTTGTGACTCAAAGCCTCTTATACACGGACCAAAACTATATGTATCATGGTATGGTCTACGTCAGGCACTGCCTCTAGAAGGGAGCTGAGAAGTCTCAAAAACTTATGAGAGAGAGTGAGGAAAAGGCTAATGTACATCAAGATGGATGGTACATGTCCCGAGAACTCCACTCTCACTCACACCTCTCATCTATCCTATGGCGAAAACAGAACCAAATAGGTGACCCTCTCTCTGGCAGTAGGTGCACACATAGCATCTCTCAAGGACTGGCATGTTGATCACTCTAGGTTCTAGCATATGAGTTTTCATCTTAGAGTGAAAAGTTCTCTTGTGTTGTGTCTTTGGAAGTTCTCTCTTCTTGATTTGTGGTGTGAGATTTTTCTTTTCTGGCACAGGGGATGTGACATTTCTTATGGATTTTTCAAACTCTAGGGTGGTGAGTGTGGTGAACACAGTCTTACTTGACCTATTGTAGGCAACTCTCTCAAAACCTAACCCTAGAGCTAATCTTGCTTTATCCACACACATCTTGATCTTGGCAAAGATCAAATATATTTTGCCCTTGCCTTCTAAGTACTTCTCCACAAGAGAAAGAAGATACTTATTCTCAGCCATGAGCTTCTAAACTTACCCTCTAACCCAGTTGAGTATGTCTTTAAGGACGATGCAGGTGGAACAGTTTGCCAACACATCCTTAGAACTCTCGGTACTCTCTAATCTAGACTCTAGCTCCTTAATGCACTCAACTTAGACTATTAATACTCTGATCAGATGAAAAGGTCTTTATAAGTTTATATCTAGACTTCAAAGATATATGGTTGCCTTTCAAATCCTGCCTCCTAGAGGTGAGCCCTGTTTTGATTAGAGAACATCTGTGTTACACGGACACAGACACAGGTGTCGGAGTCCGACTCGGATGCGGGTGTCCGATTCGGCAAACTCTAGAAAATAGTATTCGGAGATTCGGCTAATTTATATTAATATTATATTAAAAATACATCATTTTATATTTTTATTACTAAATAATATCAGTATTTCTAAAATAACATATTATTTTGTGATTAACAAATATCAAAACATCTGATTGTAACTTTGTAGTATAAAGAATGTATATAAAAACTACACAAAAGCTGCAGAAAAATAGAAAAAAAAAGAAAAAAAAAAGAAAGAGAGCCCACTAATGCAGCCCAGTAGCCCACCAGCCGAGTCCTCACTTCCTCTCCCGAGTCACTCTCCCCGTCTCCCGAGCCGCCTCCACCTCGCCTCTTCCGGCCGCGGCCTCCTCCTCGCCTCCCCCCGCAGCTACCGCCTCCTCGCCTCCCCCGCCGCCGACACCTCCGCTCTCCCCCCCCCCCCTCCGCCGCCCTTTCCTCCCTCTCCTCGATCGCCGCTGCCGCCTCCTCCCCGTTGCCCCCGCAGCTGTCCTCCTCTCCCCCACCGCCACCTCCTCCCCGTCACCCCTGCAGCCGCCTCCTCCCCCCCCCCCCCGCCGCCTCCTCCTCTCTCCCCATTCTTGGACGCGGTCACAGGTGTCCGATGCGTGTCGCGCCGTGTCCGACGCGAATCGACGCGCGGATTTTTTTTCGGACACGCGTGTCCGGGTAACGCAGGAGAACATATGAAAGCACAAAGCAATGAATTATTTTGACAAATCACTAAAACTAAATTGTCTGAGTTCTCCTTACAAAGGAATGCTACCTTAAAAAGCCTGATCGAAAGTAAAATGACTATAACGATTGTGCTTAACTTTTGTGAATAATAAATGATGGGAAGAAACAAAGCCAACACCATTTACTGAACTAATAATAACATTCAGAACTCATAGGTGATTTTTTATGTCTTATTCCTCTGTTTTTGCTCTCTTCAATATTTCTCTCTACAAGGTGAGTGAGTTAGTCACAAGTGTGCGATAAAGAACAGCTTCTGAATTATTAATTTACGCATAGCTGTGAAAAATAGATAGTATTGTTCGATATAATTTGGATATAAAATTGTTAGACACCTCACAAAGGCTAAGGAGAATAAATCAGCAGGCCATAGTTTCAGAAATTTTATGGTCTTGTAAGACAACTAACCTGCATCTGTGTGGTAATGCATCAAGCACCCTAGTTTGAATTTTGACAAGGTTACAAATAGACTATAATATAACCGAAAAGAACTAAGAAATAAGTATTGCATATCTGAAATTGTTTCACCCCCCCCCCCCCCTCACCTCCCCCAAAGATACATCACTCCAGGTTTTTGATTGTATGTCCTCCCACAACAAAGGCACTTGAATTGACTCCACATGCTGGATGAGCCTTAAGCTACCTGTTATATGCAGCATATCATATATCAAGTAGCAATAGGTCATGCTCAAAACAAGGTCATGATGTACCAGTAGGAGCTTCTTATTTGAGAGAGAATATTCTTACTTGTAACAAAGGCCTCTTGCCAAAGTTCATGCTTGGAGATGGAGAAACCTCTCGTACTACTGGGATTCCAAGATCATGGCATACCCTGTTCCAAACAAAATAAATTTTCTGTTACAAAACTTCAGAATTTGGTTATCTCTAACTCATAGTAGCTCAGTCAAGATCGCAGCGTCAAGTGTCCCCACTTATGCAGTCCTTTTAGTATGCACTAGTGTATGTCCACTGGACCTAGTGCCGTAAGTACAGCATGCAAAATTGTGAGATGAATGGAGTTAATCTCAAAAATAAACATGAGTTAAAGTTCTAGAAATTTTTAATAGTACCCTGAAATTTGCTTCACTATCCGCTCATTCATTTAAGAAGTTAAAACCAAAGTGCATAGAATTTAAAGCAGTCAAAGAATATTTACTCTATCACTATCTGATGTATAATTCCAGGGAGGATTCCATCACTCAGTGGAGCTGTTTGCACTTCAAACTTAATAGCCAATAATTGATTAGAGAATCCTCCGTTCCTCTGAAGTTCCTCCTGTAGAAAGTAGAAGTTATTATACCAAAAAAAACAACAATCTAAATTCCATAATAATACTCGTCCTTTGGATTTTTATCAATAGGAATTTAGACAATAAAAAAACAACAATCCAATAGTACACTTGTTTGGGTTCAAAGAGTAGTGTAGCAATGAATAGTGCAAATCCAAGTGCGACAATATAGATACTAACAGAATAACAAACTCTGAGAAGTTTGAAGATCCTTGCCTTTGGTCATGCAAAGAAAGACACCAAGGTTCATCCTTTCACCCTAAACTCTAATCATTGTATTTATTTAAGTTCATTGATACTACAACAGATAACTTGCTACCAGCAGATGTCAAAAGTCCAGCTCGACCAAGCAGTCAATGAAAAGAAAATTTGTGAAATGCATACGACTTTCACTTGAGCATTGCAATTACATAGATGGTTATTAATATTCTTCATTTCTCTGTTATGATGAACAACAACATGAGACTATTGATCTGTATGAGTGCCAAGAACTCGATATCATTTACATTCAGTGTAAGTGTGCAGCAATTCTTCTTACCCAATTTGTAAAAATTACAAGCTTTCATGAGCCCTGAGTCATAGACAATGTGTTTGTTTGTCATCTAAGCGGACTGACCTTTTGGCAGACAACAAAGAAGTTTGTGACACTGACTTCAAGAATACGATCCCCATCATTAGTCAACAAGAGCTCTGTTACCCCAGGAGGCCTCATCTTTTACATGCTCTTCCTCATCCTGTATCACGCAAAACGTGAAACAATTCGCCATACAAACCCAAAAGGAAACTTGTAGTCACATCCCAGCTGAGGTAACAAGAGCTTTTTTTTCTTTACAGAGGATTTTGTTGGCAAAAAACATAAGCTTGTTAATCACCTCCCAGTGTTCGATCCTAGACTCTTACATGATATGGATACGGACTCATACATGATACATCAAAATGAATTGAAGGGACAAAGGCTGTATCTGTGTATGTAATGACATTGATACAGCCATACAGGGCACAAGAACTACACACAGAAGAATCTCACCTTTTGAAACCTGCAGACTACCAAAAGTGCCATAAAAATTGAAGCTTTGCACGAGCACCAGGGCCACCAGAGGAGGCGAGCGGAGTCGGAAAGGCGGAGGAGGTGGCGGGGCCACCAGAGGAGGCCGCGGGCAGTGGTGTAGGCGCCCGGGGTGGACTCGAGGAAGGACGCGGCAGAAAGGGGAGCGTGTGGCGAGATGGCGCCGTTGCTGACCAGGACGGCAGGCGGCGGCGACGTGGCCGGAGTAAGTTGGCCCCGCCCTCGCTGGTGTGGTGGTCACTGTCAGAGTCGAAATTAAAAAAAAAAACGAAACAATGAAGAAATTCAGAAGAAGCAAGGAGTTTCAGAAAGAAATTCAGAAGAGGCAAGCTAGAGCTTGTTGCTCGATTGATCTGATGGGTGCACTATTTGTCCCATTCCCCATCCTGCATGAGGAGGAAGAGGAAGAGACTCGTCGCTGCAGTCGCGAGTGAAAGTCATGCGGCGGCAGCGGCGACGGCGAGCGAGGGAAGCGTGAATTATTATTAGCTATATTTCCTCCATTTTATTTTTTTTCCGATTCTCTTTTCATTCTCATTCTCATTATTTTTTTTCATCTCTAATAACTTCTTTTCGAGTAAAATCATGAAAGAAAAAGAGAGAATCTTATCTTTAAGAGAATAATCTTAAAAATCTGTTCGTGACAGAAGCCGTGAAGAAGAACCGTTGAAACACTGAAATGAACGAAAATTCTTTCACAATAAGATTTCCGTCCTGAAGAAAACGATTGGACGTGATCTTATCCCGTGAAAATGGCAGCTGCAATTACATGTGGATTTGCCGTGAAATTAATACATGTTATTTTAGGCTTATAAACACCACGTCCGTCTGGAATCGGCGAAATAAATATATAAATATAGACTTTTAATTTGCTGGTCTCAATAATGATGGGATTTTTTGCCAACAGACCATACTAAACCGGAGCAATTCTGCGACCATTTATATCGTGATAAGTTTATGCGGTGACTCAAGGGCTCTGGCTGAGGGTGGCACAGGCGCCAAAACTTAGATCAAGCATGCAAATGTGAGCAAGCTCTTTGAGTTGGTTTTGTTGTACTAGTCTATTTTCTTATTTTTAATTACCACAACTTCCACATCCAGTATCCTTTTTAATTTCATTTGCATAATCATATTATTAACAGGGGATGTCATACCGGCTTTATTTATTAAATCGGATGTAAACTACATATATATTAGGATCAGTTTCATCATATATATAGTGACGTTATTAGTGATAAACAATCTATATAATAAAAACAGTTTTATTGAAACAAATACCGAAATTTTAAACAGCAGCGAAAGAACAAGAGAAAACTCCAACGAAAGCTTCAAGACACACTACATGAAATCGATTGGGGGTAACGCGACCTAGAACGTTTATCTTCATTGTAGTGTTTAGCTTCCTTGATCTCCTCGTAGTTTTCTTCAACTGAGCAATATTTATTATTGAAAATAGCAAGTATGAGTACATATCGTAATCCGTAAGTATGAAAAAGCATGACATGAAAATTTAAAACAAGAAAGGTTTGAATCGGATTTACTACATCTATATCATCCTAATTTATGACTTAAAAGACGTAGCAGTCATATTTACTATGTGTGACGACACCAATATTAAGAGAAGTAGCTTATCAGATTCTATTTGACTAATAGACTCACCAGATATTTCATATCTGACTAACAACTCATCGGGTTACCACCACCCAACTACCATAATCAAACATCCCAGATCCCAACTAATTATGAAGAAGTTCAAGCCCGCTCTTGGCCGTGAGCACGGCTGATCGATCTGTTTTATATTCTGTAGAGGTTAGACACTTTTACCTACGAATCGTGATTCTTATTTTGCTTCACACTTCTAGGGTATAAAGCCGAGGTGTCACTACAAGGCCTCTATAAAACGCATCCAAATCCATATGCACCTACTAAAGTTTCACCGCTAACAGAGATTCCATCCACTGTAGATGCCCTGTCTTGTACCACTCAACCGTCTACTAGTGCGTACAGAATAAGAAGAATATCTAATTAACTGGTCAGATCGTACCATATAAGCCTTGTGGTTGCGTTGTTCAGCCGGATTATAGGCTTTAAGAACCTATCCTTAAGATCTAAAATAAGTACTCGTACATTCCCAATGGGCACACAACAGTCATACCAACCAAACCAACATACCTAGATCTCTATTATCCATGTTTCTACCCCTGACGCACAGCAGCCATACCAAAACAGTACCCAACACTAAGAACAACATATCAAACGGTACCCAACATGGATTAAGGGATCTAGGTAGGTTGGTTTGGTTGGTATGGCTGCTATGTGCGCATTGGGAATGTACGAGTACCCAACCCGGTTCATGTTGTGTAGACCATTAATCAGATTAACACTAACCCACCCAACTCGATAGCATGACTAAGCATTGCTATCCCTGACGCATAGAAGTACTAATAAACCCTAAACATGGGATTCATATTGACAAGTATGCATCTAGAAAGTAAAATATGCACTTTACTATAATAGGATCAATGTGATCAAGGACACTTGCCTGGATGTTGCTCAATGATCTTTGAAATCTTGATCTTGAAGTCTCTCGTACTATTCCAGAACGTTATCGACTAATTGTGGGGACTACTGACAAACAACAAAAAATAAACACTAAAAATAGCATACCAAACAGTAGCAAAGCACTATAAAAAGTCTACTAACAGAAAATACACATTACTACGATCGTGAGAGTGCAAGAATCGTTTAAAATGGAGCTCACATGAAAAAGTTATAAATGTTTGAAGTTATAGGGGTCTTTCTGTAAAAAGTTAGGGCTATTTGTAAACAACAGTACTGAGAAGGGTATTTTGTTAAAATAGTAGAATATAGGGGCTAAACTATAAAAAGAGCTAAGTTCAGGAATTATTTAAATTATTTCTCTACTGGAAAAATGATTTATTGCGCAATGATGAGGTCAGGTTGACGCAATAAAGAGAAAGGAATTAGAATAAAAGGTAATGCTAACCATGCAAAAGGGCTGATTGGACCACTGAGGTGGCAGACACATGGTGCTAACTGGGCGTGCCACGTCGGATTATGAAGTGCTGACTAGGATCAAAAGAAGGGGTACACCCCAATCTAATCAGGGCCGTCCGTACGAGATCTAAAGGCTGGAGTGATTTGGGGGTGTTGGCGGCCAGCAGTAACAGAAACGGTGCCACCGCCTTGTGTCTCGCCAGAGTAACGCACGCAAGCGCTACAGGGCACCAACCATGATGAGGAATGGCGCAAAACAGAGAGGAGAAGATTGAGAGCTCACTGAGGGGGAGATCGATGCAGTGGTGCTCGGAGATGGTCGTGCCGACGAGGATGGTGGGCTACGACGCACTGTGGCTGACAATAGCGGGGTTGCGGTGGTCGAGGTTGGCGGGGAAGAAGCGCCTTGGCACTGTACAAACTTAAGGAAGCCGTAGACAGGCTCAACTTGGGCATATGTGGTGCGGAGAGGCGGGACGAGGATGAGATGTGGTCGCCGGCGAAGATGCTCGTCGAAGGGGGTGCTCCCGGCGCGGATCATCGACGAGGAGCCATCAGGGATGTTGTTCGATGGCTTGCGGTGCAGAGGAGGGGGTAGGGGCAGATGGAGGCGGCTCGATGAAGACAAACGACTGTGATGGCGCTTGGCTACTAGAGGTGAAGAAGAAGACGACGACAACTAGATGCGGGAGTGAGGGCAAAAGGCGGCGGATGGGGTGTGGAACCGAACAAGGGAGCCAAGTGGGGGTTTTATAGGCGGGAGAGGAACGTTGCGAAGAGGGGCACGGGGTGGAGAACGTGCAGCGGTGGCGATAGGGGAGAGAGAGTGGGAGGAGGAGAAAAAAGCAGATGCGTGGGCCCAACACGACAGAGAGAGGAGAGAGGGAGAGTGGGCTGGGCTTCAACCAGCTTAGCCCAATAACAAAGGAATGGGCTTTGGTCCATGCGAAAGAAAAAGAGGGGGTGAGGAGTGAGTGTTGGGTTGGGTTAGATAGGTTGTGGGCTAGGCTTAACTTAGGATTTGGGCTTGAGTTTGGTTTAGATTCAGTCCAAGAGGATTTTAAGGTTTTGGGAATTAAATCATTTTCAGAGAAAACAATAAAAGCGAAACTAAAATCCAAACAAATAGCAATTACACTCAAATAAATCCACAAAAATTTTAGAGATGCATTTTGAAAAGCTTTGAACCCAAATGAAATATTTTATCACCGGAAATAAATCTTTTTAAAATGCCAAAAGTTAGAAAAGACTTTTAAATAAATAATAAAATGCTATTATATTGTTTTAAACTATTCACATCCCAAAATTGAAATTTTGGGGCGTGACAACTGACACAATAAAATGAGACATAATATTGCATATGTTTTGAATATATTTTTTATATATAACATAAGTTGTTGCACGGTCTATATATTAGTTACTACCAAACATACAACATAAAATTACTACACACTCTATATAAGTTGTTACCGGACATTCAATTAAGTTGGCTACCAGACATTCGATTAAGTTGCTACTAGACATTAACTGAATTTGTTACCAACAAATTCTGACACTTATCATCATTCATTGGAGTAGCTACCAAACATTCGCTAAAGTTGCTATTAGAGCATTGTTATTTTAGTACCAACTCAATGCACCTTACTACCACATCACATTACAACGAAAAAGCAACAATTTTTATTCTTCCTCAAGAAAACCATGGCCTGACCAAGGGCATAGCAGCAGTGTCCATCTCCTGCTCCTCGATCCGCCTTCTCCTTCCTCTTCCTCTCTCAGTCATGGCCTGACCAAGGGCGGATGACTGAGGTGGCCGGAGCGTGGCGGCGGAGCACTGGGTGGCTGCAGCAGTGTGCGGTGAGGCAAATCGTAGTGGCGGTGGCGGGGGAGGCCGAGCACTGACAGCAACACGCTGGGCTGCCGCGGCGGCACGCAGGGAGGCTGGTTGTTTTTTTTCCAAAAAAAACAAAGCAAGGCACGGGGCATGAGTGCTGAGGGATGTTCGAACCATTTTAATTCTTTTGAGGCAAGAACATTTTACTGAAAAGCTGAAGTATGATATACACCTTCACAAACCGTTATTTAGAGGAGAGTAAACCTCATAAATCTGCTAAGAAAATGGATGGAAATCGATTGAGTTGAGTTAATATAAAGATCATACAGGTTGTGGATTTTGTGACATACTATGTGTCTATATCAACTTTGCAATGTCCTTTTATATAGCGTGAACAGTCAAAAAGATAGAGGAGGACATCTGGAGTGGAGTGGTGGTTACGTTAATTCTTGTTTGTGGCAAAGTCAGTCTTGTAGGTTAGCTTGCAAGAACACTCGATTACCAACAAGCAAAGGTACCAGGGATGATCGATTCGGACAAACAAATTAGGTCCTACTCTACTCTACCTTTTTGCCATTGATTGATTCATGACACACACAAGAAAAACATCAGGGACTACTCGATCAGGGCTGTTGGACTAGTAGAACCAACCAATGCCAGATTGCCATTGATTTATAATTGCAAAGCCGTGCAATGGACCCATCTCACTGCTCGATCGATCGGCCAAAGAAGTAGTACGTAATGCTTAGACCTCAAGACTCCATGGAGTAGTGCTTCTCCTGAATCTGATACGTCGTCCTCATCCAGCAACGCATGCATGCATGCAGCACGCTTGCTCTTTGCTTTCCTTTCTAATTTTCCAATTGATCGCTCACTTCACTTTTTGACGCACGCACAGATAGATCTACAGACACACACGCTGCATGATGCAGTAGAGACCATGATGCGTCTCCTTTTTCTTTTCATTTCTTTTCTTTAGGCCAACTTTTGATGTCCAACTAGAGGAAAAGTTGGGAGACACAGAGGGAGGTCTAAAGCAACGATCATAATGGGGAGATTTTGTAAAAAAAAAAACAAGGGAAACTCCATCTTTGTAACATCCCGAGTTTAGTATATTAGTCAATTACAAAATTCACTCTAAATTAAAACTTTTTATCATTAATTAGGCTAACTAAAATCAATGAAGCATGTATATAAATGTATATATATCAGTATGTATACATTCATATATTAAGTTGAATAAATATTCCAAAATGTACTAGAATTGTTTCCAAAATAATCTCTACATTAAATTAGTTCATGTGTATTGGTTTATAGTTTTTATGGTTCTTTGTATGGAGATTTGAAATTGAATGTCTCTCAATTTCAAATCTACTCTTAGTACGTTCCCCTCAGCTCAAATCAAATTGGATTCAAATCCCTTGAATTCAAATCCTCTCCCGAAGATCTAGATCCAAGTCCAAATCAAAGTCAAAATGTGTCTATTTGATTTGAACCTAATCCAAAGTCAAATCCAAATTCAAATCTCTCATTTGATTTTAAACCCAAAACCATTCTCCTTTCCTTTTTCCTTTTTCTTCCATTTTTTCCCCAGGCTCAATCTCCCCCTCTCTTCTCTCTTCCTTAGCACAGCCAGCCCGGCTCCTCCCGCTCACTCCATTGCGCGGCCCAGCCGGCCGTTTCCCCCTTCCCCCGCGCTCAGCTTGCTCGCGCATGCTGCCAGCCCAGCCTCGCCCGCGTGCAGGCCTACTCACGCGCGCACGCCCGCGCCCGTGCAAGTTGTACCGTACATGTGCCGCTCGTCCCACCGTCGCCCACCCGGCCTCCATCTCCCTCTCCACCTCATCGCTGCGACATCGGCCACCATTCCCCTCCGGGAAATATCCCTCCGCTCTCTCACTATATCTCCGCTCTCTCTGCCCATGCTCGCGCCGCCCATACCACTGCGTCGTGCGACTTCCGCGCCCACGCGCGCGCATGGACGGTGCAATGCACCCATGCAGCGGAAAAAAAGGTGGGCCCCACCCCACCACCTCACCGTCGCGCTGCCATTGATGACCGCACAATGTCACGCACCGTACTACCTCACTAATTCCCCTTCCCTCTATAAATAGCGACCCCGGGTCTCTCTCATTTTCCTTTTCGCCCAATTCTCTGCCACTGCAGCTTGCCATCACCAATCTGCCACCACGTGCTGCCGAGGAGCTCTAGGACTTCGCCACCGTCCCTTTGCTACTCTCTGATGACCCGGAGCCCGAAGGGAGGCCGTCCGAGCCAGAGATTGAGCAGCCCGCCGCCGCGTATTCGACACATCGATGGATGCCGCCCTGCCCAACGCCATTCTTGCATTCGGTGAGCCTGTCGTCCCTTCGCGCGACCCTCCTAGGTAGTGTATCATTGCCCCGTGCCTCTCTTTCACATAGCCGCATGTGTTCCGTGCTGTTTTGCTCCACCACCGTGTTTTAACTCACCGCCGGTATGCTTATGCCTGTGTATGCGCTCCGGCCATCGTGTCATGATGTCCATGGATCCTTTGGCCCCTTTTCTTTGCAGGTGGATAACGCATAGTCTAGGGGAGGCGCTGCCCAAATTTTGTACATTTATGACCTCTCCTCCGGTCGCCATCTGGTGTCGTTCCCGCCACCCGCCGCCTTTGTTATGACCCCAACTGAGTCTGTTGTGTCGTGTAGAAGCTCGGCGTCCATTCGTCATCAAGAACCTCCGACGAAAACATCGCTCCGATGAGCTGGCCGGCCCAGCTCCGCAAAAATCGCTCATCGCCGGCCGTTCATTCCCCCATTGCCTCCCTGTTCATCCGCACGCCCATGCGTGCGCGTGGCCAGGACGCCACTCGTGCGCCGCACGGCCTGGCCTGGCAGGCCATGGCCCAGGCCCAGTAGTGACTGGCCTGCCAGGCTGGCCCAGCCACCAAAGGCCACGCTCCAGTGGGTCGGCCCAGCTCCACAACCCGCTAAGCCAGCTAGCACTAACCCGAGCGGGCCAGCACTGTGCAAACCAAGCCCAGCTCAGCCTATCCAGGCCCGAACCCGGCCATATCCGAGCCCATCTCAGCCCAGCTGGTACCATTCATGTGGGCCTAGACTACTGTTCAGTGGGTCCCACCCATGGGCCCCACTCATGAATAGTGCAATTTTATAATTTCCTAATTTAATTTTCGATTAAATCTTTTGGGAGTTATCACTTCCCCGTTCTGACTCTGATTTTGACAATTCTTTCGCTTAAATTCATCTAAATTCGTGATCTACCCATCTATCACAGTGTGCTATCCATTAGGGATCATTTGGTTTTTTATTTAGTGTTAATTTGGTTCTTCTCTAGTATAGCTCATTACTGATCATAGTCGAAATTACAAAACTGCCAGAATTCTGCGAGTGCTGCGCAGGAAATATCAGGAGCGAGGAAGATCCTGACTACAACCAAGGCTTTGAAGAAAACTCCGGTGAAGGCAAGTCATATCTCCTTGATTATACTAAACCCATATTTTCAAATAATCTACATGATCAATTAAAACTAAACTTATTACCGCATGTGCTATGTATTGCGCTTTTACAAATTGCTTGTAGTAGTTAAATCCTATCAAACCCATGCCATGTCTTGAATATCATCATTCAAAATACATATCACCCTACGATTACCTGTTGTTATCTATATTAACGATGGACGATGCCTTGATATCTAGCATGCTTAGGTTTGAATATGTCTCCTTAGAGACGTCGCTTTTAAAATGCTTCTCTACAGAGATAAGATTTATTGTTAACAATGTTAAACTCATATACCATGGATCCTCGATGGTTGTGAATTCCGTGATGGTTGTAAATCCTTGATGTCGTGTGGGATATGGATGGTGATGTGCAAAAATGGGTGAAAACTGTTTTGGCGGGGGCTGGTGGAGTAGTACTCTGGATAAGGATGCTCCTGGAGGCTTGAGTCACCTCTGTGGTGTTCATTGCAAGAAGATACATGCCCCAGCCATTTAAGGATCGAGTCATTGCGCTGTCATGCTTAACCATCCCGTCCAATCATGCATCCTGAATGGGCAGGACTTGACTTTTGTTTCACCTGACTGGGTTGAGCATAATACTAGGAGGTTGAGAGCAACGAGAGGTCAAGTGTTCATCTGTCCCTCTGTTTGTGCTTCAAGAACCAGCCTAGGCTTAAAAAGGGAGCTGGCATTACGTACATGGCCTCTGAGACTTGGGGTGTCTCGTAGAAAAGCCCGGTAGGAAAGGTATTTGGAGGGTCTCGGTATGATTCGCTTCTCCGCTTGCAATGGTTGGAGCTTGAGCATATCGTGTGGGTAAAACTGTACAACCTCTGCAGAGTGTAAATCTATTCGAATAGCCGTGTCCACAGAAATGGACATGTGACAACAGTAACCGTTTTGGCTAAACTTCGGGTGAGTGTGTCTTGATGAGTGAGTGTGTGGACTAGATGTCTATGTGATGAGATTCCTAGCTATCCGCCAGAAGCTGTGTGGTACTATAGGTACATCAGATGTGATAATAGGGACTGTAGAGTGGGGTGTAGCCCCTCCCAGGACCGAAAACCCTAGATATAGCTTGTTACCTGGTTTTGAACCACTTTAAACTATTTAAAGTCAATAGTAGATGATACAATTGAATACTTGTATAAACTGCTTTACACTTAAAACTAAACCGTAAAGGCTCATCCTTCAATTAACCCCTTTATGCATCTATCAAACACTTGAAGTAGTATAGGGCTTGCTGAGTACCTTTCGTACTCACTCTTGCTATCATTCAGATGAGGAAGCTGATGCCGACTTCACCGGAGGTGAAGCCGAGGATGAAGAGTAGTCTTAAAAGTCGCGTTCGCACCCTAAGCTGATTGTGGCTTGGGCTTTTGCTTTCCGCTGTGTTTTGTTGGCCTCTCAGCCAGGTTTGTAATATACAATATGGCTTATAACCTTTTATACTCTGAACTATATTACTTATGTATGAAGTTTGACTGTGATACTACAACTATTATATTGTACGTATCAGCTACTTAATCCAGGGACTGATACAAGAGGCATAAGAGATCTTGTGATAGGGGTCTTACAATTTTTCAACCCTGGATTTCTGCCTCGGATCGTTTTGCTAGTTATCAATGGTTTGAGATTTTTATGTTTGTCTCAATCCAAGTTTTTGAGACTAAAGGCATGGCCCCGCTTTTATAGAAAGCATCATAGTACAGAAGTGCACGTCGGAAAAACCAACGTACATAACACCTGACAACAAAGTTTATTAAGAGAAACATCTATCAAAGAACAGACTACAGCAAACCTCTGTCTGATAACTCGATGCAACATCAGTTGAGACAAGCACTAAAGGCGTCCGAAGAACACCAAAAGACAATATGACTACAAAGCGTCAGAATTATCCAATTCCCGCTGGAAGTCTCTCTACCAGGTGCTGTTGTTGGAGTGCATCCACCTCCACCTTGATTCTCTGTATCATTTCTTCCATCTTCGCGCAATCAAGTTCCTTGGCAAGCTGCTTCCACCTCATCATGAATGAAATTTCCCTATAGATGATCGCCTGTGGGGAGTGACATATTTTATTTTGAAAAACAAAATCATTACGCATTAGCCAAAGAGTCTAACAAACAACACCTAAAAGAAAAATAAGAAGCATATTCGCTCTAGAACTTATACTATCAAGAAACAACTCTCCAAAAGATTCAAGAGAATCTGGAGCGTACAACCATTGGAGAGCATCTCTACAAACACACCAAACGAAATTTGCAATTAGGCACTGAAACATAATGTGGTCTGCAGTCTCTCTAAGACCACAAAGTTTACACCATTCACTACCCTTCCACCCTTTATTAATCAATTGATCAGCTGAGGGAATCCTGTTTTTGTGTAAAGACCATATAAAAATTCTAATCTTCAAGGGAAGCTTACATTCCCAGATCTCCAACATGCCCACATCTCTAACCCCTGAGAATGTAAGATGCTTGTAAAGAGATGATGTACTGAACTTTCCAGATTTTTTTGAAAGCCCAAATGACTGAATCTAGATCATCAGACATGCAAATACAATTTGTTATTGTAATCATGGTTTCCCACTGTCGGTGATATGGGATCCAGGGGTTCCCGAGTCCCGAGCCCTCGGGGAGATGGTCCCCGAGAGCCCAAGAGAAGCCAGGTCCGGGAGTGGGTGCTCGGGGACAAGAACAGTTGGTCCCCGACTATCCAGAGAGCCTCGAAGACCCGAGGAAAGCAAGGTCCAGGAGTGGGCGCTTGGGGCCAAGAACGGTTGGTCCCCGAGCACCCAAAGAGCCCCGAGCACCCAAAGAGCCCCGAGCTCCCGTCAAGCCCCATACCGGTGGACCCCGCAGGGACTCCACGATGAGGTGTCGGTCGGTGGGAGGCCCGATGCCGCATTTAATAGGGAGCGTGGACGGTCACATCCAGCCACTCCCCCCCATGCATGCTGTACCGAATACGCTAGTCCCCGCCACCGCTTAGCAGGAAGGCGTGGGCACAATTAATGCGGTGGGTCCCATCGCATGTCCCATCATGGGGCCCATGAAGGAAGGCGGTTTGAAGATATCTTTGATGGGCATGAGGCTTATCACCCTGTCATATCAGACTGCAACAGACCTTCTCTGCCCAAACGAGCATGAGAGAGTACTCAGAGGCTGGCTGGTGGGCGCCCCTATGCCTGCTAAAGCTGGAACACGAAGACCAATGGAACCGTCCGAGGGATATTTTTTCAAACCTTTGTAACATCAATTGTACACCAATGATGGTCACTTTCCATTTATTATTTACGGGAACTTGTGCCCTCGTTCTGGGCACTTCCTGAAGGGCCTCCCCAGCGGTAGATAAAAGGGGGGAGAGAGCACCTTGTAACGGGATCAGCTCGAGATAGAAAAATAGATCCAGAATCCGGAGATCGAAAGAGATCCAGAGAAAGACAGACATCCGAAAAGCATTGATAACATACTAGACACACAGGAGTAGTGTATTACGCCTCCGTGCGGTTTGGACCTGTCTAAATCCTTGGTGCATTTATTTCCACTAGCAAACGAAGATCCATCCTGCCTAAGTCCCACACGGGCCAAATCTCGAAGGGGATCCCTCGGGATCCCTGCTCGCGGTGTTCATCCACCAACAGCTGGCGCGCCAGGTAGGGGGGTTGTATCCCTGAATCCACCTCTTTTTTGTAGAAAAAATGGCCGGTGGACATCGTCTTCAGCGCCCTGATTCGGACTCAAACGAGGAAATAGAAAATGTGGCCCAAGGGGCCCTAGCTCCGGCCCGTCCTCAGCGGCATCAACAGTCGGCTCATATGACGCCTCCTCATGTTGGGGACAATGGCGCTGGGCCCAGTAGGGTCGCGACCGCCACGGGCGGGCCACCGAACCCGCAGCAAGCAGCGATCATCCCTGCCGCAAGATCGGCATCCGGACAACGCCGAGCGCCGGTACGGCGTAAACTCAACTTTGGTGACGCCAGCTCTGGGAGTGCCTTGCTTGAGGCGCAAGCACTCCTTAGGCACCCACCTGTCCAGGCAGCGAGAGAAACGCCAGAGGGCCATTGGCTAAGGGAGGTTGCCGACTTGGTGGGCACGGCTCATCGGCAAGTACTTGCCTAGAATTCCCGTACCACCTCCCTCCACGGTACAACTAAAGCCGGAGCATCTTTGGGTGGCGGCAGAGCTGGCCGGTGGGGGGGGGGGTCCAAACGAAGTACCACCCCACTGATCACGACAGAAGCTCAAGACCTCCGCTTGCACATCAATGAGCGGGCGGCCATCGAGGATTCGCGTGTCACCCTCGAGCGTCGCTGGGAGTCCCATCGCGAGGCTGAGGCGGTGGAAGACCAAGCTTCCTCTATGCCAGCCCGCGACCACTGGGGTTCCTCAGCACGCCGGTGTTCACCCCCCAGGGGCACGACCGGCACCGAGGTATACGGCATGGGCTGCCGAACCTTCACCTGCGAGCTCCACCGGGTCAACTGGCCCACAAAGTTTCGGCCCGAACTACCGGAGAAGTACGATGGTTCCATCAAGTTCCTCCAGATCTACACCACCGTTGTCCAAGCGACGGGCGGGAACGAAAAGGTGATGGCAAATTATTTTCATGTGGCCCTAAGGGGCTCTGCCCGCTTTTGACTCATGAACTTACCCCCAGGATCTATTTGCTCCTGGGATGATCTGTGCCACCAATTTGTGGCAAACTTTCAGGGTACCTTCGCGCGCCCCGTCCTGGAGTGCGACCTCCATACCGTCAAGCAGCGGGAGGGAGAGACGCTAAGGCGTGTCATACAGCGCTTCAGCCAGGTCCGCAATACCATCCCGCGGATAACCCCCCCTGCTATCATCATCGCCTTCTAGCAGGGTGTTCGCGATGAGCGGATGCTCGAGAAGCTAGGCACGCACGAGGTCGAGACCATCGCGTAGCTTTTCGCGCTGGCTGATAAGTGCACCAAGACGGCGGAAGCTCGGGCGTGGCACGTCCTGCGCCCCGAACAACTCGCAGTCAACAAAATAGATTCTTCCCGCTCCGATAAATGGGAAAAGAAGAAGAGAAAAAAGCACGACGCTGCCCCTGTCCTGCCGGCGGAAGGCGCCACACGCAGGCCGGCACGCCGAGTGGCTGTCGAGAAAAAGCCCACTCCCACGAGACCAGAGGCAGGGAAATGGTGCAAAATCTACCAAACCGACTGGCATGACCTCGCCGAGTGCCAGTCGGTGAAGGGTCTGGCGGAGTGGCGCCTGAAGGAGCGCGAGGAGCACCGCAAGGGTGACAACGACAAAGGCGCCCCCGGAAACGAAGAGCTCGGGTTTCAAGAGCCCGAGCACACCGTTGCTTTCATCGATCGGGGAACGTACACACCCTCCTCTCGCCACTGTGTGAAAACAATGTGGCGTGAGGTGTGCTCGACAACCCCAAGCGCGGCGGCCACAAGGCCCCTCTAGTGGTCGGAGACCCCGATCACGTTTAGTCAGGCAAACCACCTCGCGAGCACTGCAGGGGTGGGGCGGCTGCCTATGGTGCTATCCCCCACCATCTGCAATGTGAAGGTCAGTCGAGTGCTGATCGATAGGGGTGCAGGCTTGAACCTTCTGTCCTAAGAGGCATTCAAGAAGCTACAGGTGCCTCCGAAGTGTTTGAAGCCGTCCCTCCCTTTCTGTGGGGTGACGCCGGGGCACACTCTCCCCCTCGGGCAGGTCGAGTTGCCCGTCACCTTCGGGAGCCGGGACAACTTCCGGACAGAGAACGTGGTCTTCGACATTGCGAATGTCCCTCTCCCCTACAATGCAATCCTCGGGCGTCCAGTGCTCACCAGGTTTATGGTGGTGACACACTACGCCTACCTCATCGTGAAGATGCCGGGCCCGGCCGGCCCCATCTCCTTGCCCGCTGAAACCGGCAGCACCGTCTCCTGCGTCGAGCAGCTGTACTCGGCCTTGGCCTCCGCCCGCGCCGAGGTTGAAGGACACCCAGGGGGTCCGGGACCCTATTCGTCCAAAAATCCGACTCACCGACGGCGCCTCTGTCCCCACGAAGGAGGTCGCGCTTGGCGAAGACCCGTCTAAAGTCACCAGAATCGGTGGTGACCTGGACGCCAAATAGGAAAGTGCGCTCGTCGCCTTCCTCCGGGCTAACACCGACGTGTTTGCATGGCAGCCGTCGGATATGCCCAGGATCCCTAGGGAGGTGATCGAGCACCACCTTACCGTGCGCCCAGACGCATGACCCGTGAGGCAAAAGGTTCGCCGACAGGCACCTGGGCGCCAGGAGTTCAATCGGGAGCAAGTCAACAAGCTCCTTAACTCCGGCTTCGTCCGAGAAGTCCTCCACCCGGAGTGGCTGGCAAACCCCGTCGTCGTCCCCAAGGCCAATGGCAGGCTAAGGATGTGCATCGACTACACCGACCTTAATAAGGCATGCCCAAAAGATCCTTTTCCTCTACCTCGCAAAGACTAGATTGTCGACTTCACTGTGGGGTGTGATCTTTTGAGCTTTCTTGATGCAAATTCGGGCTATCACCAAATTCGCATGGCTATGCAGGATGAAGAAAAACATCTTTTATTTCCCCGGTGGGAACTTATTGCTATGTGTATGTGCCTTTTGGCTTGCGCAACACTGGATCTTCGTTCCAGCGGGTCGTCCGTATTACCCTTAACACGCAAGTTGGCTGCAATGTCGAAACTTATGTCGACGATATCGTGGTCAAGTCCCGAGAACGGACCACCCTGCTAGAAGACTTGGCTGAGACGTTCAACAGTCTCCGCAGCACCCGCTTGAAGCTCAACCCCGAGAAGTGCGTATTCGGGGTACCCGCGGGCAAACTCCTCGGCTTCTTGGTCTCCAGTCGCAGAATTGAGGCCAATCCTGAGAAGATCCAGACCATCGAGCAGATGCATCCCCCAGCTCTGCTCAAAGAAGTACAGCGTCTCGCAGGATGCATGGCAGCCTTGGGGCGCTTCATCTCCAAGCTCGGGGAGTGGGGGCTCCCACTCTTCAAATTGCTGAAGAAGACCGGTCGTTTTGACTGGCCATTGGAGGCCGAGCAGGCCTTCCAAGTCTTGAAGAAGTACCTCACCTCGCCGTCCGAACTGGTGGCCCCCGCGAGGGTGAACCTCTATTGCTCTACATATCGGCCACTCCTCAGGTCGTGAGCATGGTGCTGGGTCCGAGCTCCCGACCGCCCCCGAGCAGCCTCCAGAGCGCGGGACCGGTCCCAACCAGGGAGTCGAGCTCGAGACCTCGGCAGGCTCCGAACTCTGCCTTGAGCTCGGGGGCTGTGGCAAGGCCTCGGGAGAGGCCGCGGTCGGGGGCCGCTGGGTACAGTGACCGGTGTACTTCGTCAGTGAAGTCCTCTGGGATGCCAAGACGAGATACCCTCAAGCACAGAAGATGCTCTATGCAGTGCTTATCGCTTCCAGGAAGCTGCGACACTACTTCTAGGCGCACAAAGTCTCATTGGTGACCACATACCCACTAGGACTGATCTTGCAGAACCGAGAAGGTACCGGGCATATCGTCAAGTGGGCGGTCGAGCTCACGGAATTCGATCTTCACTTCATCAGTCGCCACGTGATCAAAAGCTAGGCGTTGTCTGACTTCGTGGCGGAGTGGACGCCGATCCCCGAGATCGACAACGAAGAATTGTCCGCGTACCCCGGGCAAGACGGACCCGAGTACTGGGTCATGCACTTTGATGGCTCCCTCATGCTGAAGGGCGCGGGGGCTGGAGTGGTGCTCACCTCCCCGACAGGTGAAGTACTCCAGTATATCGTGCAGCTGCATTTCTGAGCAACAAACAATATGGCTGAATACGAAGGCCCCATCGTTGGACTCCGAGTAGCGGTGGGTCTCGGGATCCGGTGGCTGCTTGTCAAAGGTGACTCCCAACTGGTGGTCAACCAAGTATCAAAAGAATACCAGTGCTCGGACCCACAGATGGCAGCGTACGTGGTAGAAGTCAGGAGGCTAGAGCGGCACTTCGATGGCCTGGAACTGCGGCACATACCCCGCCGCGACAACACCGTGGCCGATGACCTCTCCCGCCTGGCTTCCGCCCGGGCGCTCGTCCCAGTCGGAACCTTTGAAGAAAGGCTCACACGGACATCCATCCTGTCTGCCGACCAGGATGAAGGGGAACCCTCGAACTCAATTGAGGGGACCCAGGCTAAACCTTCAGTGGGAGGTCCCGTCAAGGTGCCGCCGCCCGGCGAGTGCACTGCACTTGCTGGTAGTCCTCAGGAACCCTCATGGATCAACGAGATCCGAGGGTACCTGAAAGAAAACATCATTCCCGAGGATGACGCATCTGCAGAGAGGATTGCACGACAGTCCAAACGCTATGCCTTAGTAGATGGGGATCTCTACCGGCGCGGCACGGATGGTGTCCTCCTGAAATGCATCACCAGGGAAGAAGGCGGTGAGCTCCTCACTGAGATCCATGAGGGCGAGCGTGGTGGCCATCCATCATTCCGCACGCTGGTCGGAAAGGCCTTTCGGCAAGGTTTCTACTGGCCAACAGCCCTCCTGGAGGCTTCCGAGCTGATTCGGCGCTGTAGGGCATGCCAGTTCCATGCAAAGCAGATTCACCAGCTAGCTCAGGCTCTTCATACCATCCCCCTATCTTGGCCCTTCACGGTCTGGGGGCTGGACATCTTGGGTCCATTCCCCCGAGCAATCGGGGGCTATGAGTACCTGTACTTCGCCATCGACAAGTTCACCAAGTGGCTGGAGGTGGTCCCAGTAATCAAGTTCACCAAGAACACGGTGGTCCAATTCATCCGCGGCATCACAAGTCGCTTCGGCGTCCCGAACAGGATCATCACCGACAATGGCACCCAGTTCACAAGTACCCTATTTATTGTTTCCGAGGGATATTTTTTCAAACCTCTGTAACATCAACTATAGACCAATGATGGTCACTTTCTATTTATTGTTTACGGGAACTTGTTCCCTCGTTCTGGGCACTTCCTGAAGGGCCTCCCCCCCCCCCCCTCTCGGGTAGATAAAAGGGGGGGAGGGAGCACCTTGTAATGGGATCTGCTCGAGATAGAAAAATAGATCTAGAACACCTTGTAATGGGATCTGCTCGAGATAGAAAAATAGATCTAGAATCCGGAGATCGAAAGAGATCTAGAGAAATACAGACATCCAAAGAGCATTGATAACATACTAGACACACAGGAGTAGGGTATTACGCCTCTGTGCGGCCTGAACATGTCTAAATCCTTGATGCATTTATTTCCACTAGCAAACGAAGATCCATCCTGCCTAAGTCCCACACGCATTAACCCCACGCATGAGGTAGTTCCAAGACCAGCTCCCTGGCTGAATCTCGAAGGGGTTCCCTCAGGATCTTTGCTCGCGATGTTCATCCACCGACACCCACTTTTTCACCTCTTGAGGACCAAAAGATCTTCTAAAAGTGAGATTAGGAAAGCCATTTGCAAGCACCTGATGCACTATGGCCTCTTGTTGAAAACAGATCTTAAATAGCTTCTCATATTTGATCTTTAGAGGACATGAATCCAACCAAACATCTAACTAGAATCTAATTTTCTTCCCATTCCTCAAGATGTATATCAACCCCAAAGTTGTAAAGTTCTTAATAGAATGCAAACCTTTCCAAAATTGTGAACCTCCAAGCTTGCTGCTACTATAAAACCCACCATCTCCTAAATATTTCTTCCTCAAGAGATCATAAACTGGATCATCATCCCCTCTTTCTAATTTCACAATCCATTTAGAAAGTAGGCAAATATTCATCACTCTAGTGTCAGTTAGGCCCAGCCCACCAAACTCTTTTGGATTGGCTAACACCTCCCACTTGATCATATGGTACTTCTTCTTCTGACACAGACCATGCCAAAAGAAATTTGATCTCAAGGAGTTCATATTTTTATGAATAGCATCAGGTAAAAGATAAACCCCCATAATGAGGTTAGGGATAGAGCTCAAACAAGACTCAATCAAAATAGTTTTTCCACCAGATGAAAGATACATACACTACCAGGTACCCATTCTCTTTTCAACCTTCTGCCCTAAAAACATCAAATCTCTTATTCTCAGATGATTATCACTCACAGGAATCTCTAAATACTTTATAGGCAATGTACCCACTTATTCTCAGAGAGAGTCTTAGCATGAGTGTCTAGAGAGCTTTTGTTTCAGGGGAGCTTAGAAGTTTGGGTAGTTATGTTTGACTTGTTGGATCTTATAGATTTTGATGTAATGATAGGCTATTTGGTTCTCTCTATTGATGTGTTTCGTTTGTCATCACATTGTATTTAATTTCATGCATGTTTATTTCTTATTCTTCTAGCATGATAGGCTGTTATATTGCTAGACTTTCTCCTGCTTTATTGATATATGCTGTCAATTGCCTAGTATGATACGGTGTACTTTAATTTATTTCTCTATATTCTCTTTTGTGTTGTCATCAATCACCAAAAGGGAGGAGATTGTAGCATCTAGTCCTATAGGTAAGCGGTAAGTGTTTCGGTGATTAATAAAAATTGTATCATTATGACTAACAAGTGTGTTTTGAAGGGTATAAAAAATTTTAGTTCACAATGATGATTATGTATTCTTGATCTCTAAAGCGATTATATGGACGATCAAAGGAGATGTGCATCAAGATTTAGGATCTTCTAGTTCTATGTGTCACAAGGGAGAGGAATGACACTTAGAGTAGTGTAGGTTTTCTTTCTTAGTCTTTTGACCGTACTATAAAGAGGGGCTCAGAGTAGTAGTTTGACCTAGTTAAATCTAGATTTAGTTTGATGCACACTTGCGAAATTCTAGCACTAGGTAGCCCATAAAAGCCCATTGTTGAGATGTCATGAAGTTAGAGCTCAAGAAAAAGATTGAATTGGACGAGCTCAGTGAAGTTAGCCTCACCGGATAGTCCGATGATGTGACTCGTGTTCTCACTGGAGCATTTTTCTTGGTTTAGACAGAAATCACACGTGTTGACCGGATGGTCTGGTGATTAACATGCAGGCATCATCAGAACATTTTCTTAGTGACACGTGTCCTGAAATTTTTGAAGTGTTTCACCGGATGGTCCGGTGTTACCCCTGTGAGAGCACCGAAGATTTTTCAGCAGAAGCAATTTTTTTCCAGGTGTAATTGAAGTTGAACTCACCGGATTATCCAGTGATGGAAAGATGGGAGCACAAGAGCATTTCTTGCATAGAAGAATTTTTTGTTCTAGAAGAAGCTACACCCACCGGATGGTCCGGTGAAGGCAAGGAGGAATCACTGGACTGATTTTTGCAAAGAGGATTTCAACGAGTAGTTTGGCTTGGTTCTACTGATCGGATGGTCCGGTGATGAACTAAGGCACACCGGATAAATCCATCTGATCATTTATCACCAGTAACAACTAATGACAGCTAGCACAATGGGCTCTAAAGATTGTACTCATTGAATTGTCTGGTGAGTGTGATGACGCTGTGAGGAACCGTCTAAACAGTATTTCAAGGAATTATTAAGTCGATCATTTACTTAATCATGACTTCAACGATTAACCTGAATACCGCTCCGGTAGTCCCGGCACGTGTTTTGTGCCCAAGATCGGAACACATTCCTTCCAACATGATATATCACAACATAGCTTAAAAAAGAGCAAATAATTAACATTATATTACAAGTTCTTTAAACATGCAACGGTTTCCAACAATTTACAGCAAAAGGTAACAACAACTACGTAGCGGAAGAAACCTATACAATAAAAGAGAGAGCGGTGCCACATGCCCTTAGGCACAGTTCCAAAAGCATGAGCTCCTAGAGTAGGATGAACTACTCTTGCCCGCCACCCTGATAGGCAGGCACGAAGTAGCCAAAGATAGCCTCTTAATCGGTAGCAACAATAGCTGCATCAACTTAATGGCAGCATCCTGAGTACGAAAGTACTCGCAAGACTTACATAATATGGGTATATAATATTCCGAGTCCAAAGATTATGCATTGAGCTGTTAGCAAGGACAGGCCATAAGGGTAAGTAAAACATATGAGGTAAGCAACGTAGACTTATATGTGTGAGCACCTATACTTAACTAAACATGCCATTCTACCCTGCAATAACCAACCGAACATGAATAAAACTGTAACATAAATGTAAAATAAGTATTTGAACATATAGGAAAACTGAACCAACTTATCCATCACTATAATAACCGAACCATCAACCACATATCCGAACCATCAACCACATACGAGAACTCTACGACCGGGTGCAAATGAAACAATAGCATGCTCATGACCGAGAGCACGGCAGTTCAAACTGTTTATACACACTGTAGGTGGATACTCCTGAACCCACACGACACGAGGACCATACGGCTTGTGCCACCCGCTAAAGTGCACACAAGGGGGTACTTGTGACAACCTTTCCCAACCAGCCTCAACCGTGTGGATCATGCATCGCTCGGCGCGGCAGTACTAGAACTACTCCCGGAGCAAACTAGTACCACTTACAAGTCTGCCCACTCTCACCGTCGATGTTTAGGCCCACAAAGCTACAGCTGCGAAGGTATTCAACTCGTCTTACCATTAGATCGGTATGTGGTGAGTAAGGTAAGTGCTCAAGCTAATTACCCCAACGATCGGCCTTAAACGATGCAAGCGGTCTACGGTGCCCAGGTTCCTCTCCTGAACTGTCCCCAGGACTTTCCTTCAAGGCAAACGTCACCCCTAACACCGTCCACATCTCGTCTCATACTCACCACTCATCCAACCAACATCCACATAACCATATACATGAACAAGTAGTAAGCTCTAAGCTCACGAACAACGATCGAACCATTGCTCGTCTTTTACCGAGGACCTATGCATTGCCAAGCATTTCAATCGACTCTTAGACATTTACCACGTTACCAAGGTTACAAGGATATAGATGAACAATTCGAGGTAGGGATTATGCAATCAACATAGGTTCTACCCATAAAAACCCGGCATCGACTCCCTATACATGCAAACCTATACATAAGCATAGTTTATCAATATTTAGATTTCATTCAATTCGACAAAGCTGCAATATGATAGATGCTTGCTTAGCTGCTCAGGTGGTTGCCTATAGTTACCCATGTAACACTCGCAGAAATCAGGAAGATTGGAGTCGTCTTCGACCACAGTCATCTCCCACTCCGTCTCCTTGTTCGCTAAACAAGAACGCGTGCAATGATGAGAATGAATGAATGCAATAAGGTATGCCACAATGCTTAATAACATGCTAGAAGTATAAGACGTGCGAATCAATGCAATACTAAACAATCTAACGAAATCTGGAAAATAACAGTCATCCAGAGTATCCGAGTTGGTTTGGAGTGTCCGGATTCGGACCCTCAAGGTGAACCTCTGGAAGAGGTGCTCTGTTACTGCCTTTTAATTGTCTGACCCAGAGTATCTGGGTGAATCCGGAATATTCGGGTTCCGGAGCCTCCGGGCCATCCTCCGGTTAAGGCACTCGGTTAGCCACTATTCTAACTTAACTCGGAACCTCCAGGCTGGTCTGGACTATCCAAGATGTTCCGGACACTCCGGGTGAGGCTACGGGAGAGGCTCTCGGTTATTCGTTAACGCAGCTACCCGGAATCTCCAGGCTTACCCGGATTATCCGGGTGATATAGACTTGGGTTCTTTCACAACTTTTTCCCTCAGTGATTCAACTCACTTTACAAATCTGTGCTACACAAACGTGTATATGCCCTATCCAAAGGATTCTAAACCAATTTTGAATACAATTCGACAGAAGATTTCTGCTGAACCCGGAGTATCCGGGTGAGGCTGGAATATCCGAGTCAGCCCAGAAAAGCTGCTCTCGAGTGGATTTTTGGTTGATTCGAGTTGCGATCTTCTTCAAGCCTAAAGGGAACATGTTAGGGGTAGTCTAAGGGTACTAGAACTTACTCATCAACTAGCAACACGACTCTAGAGCTCAAATTTGTCCAAAATTCCATTTTTGCTCCAAAAAGCTCAAGAACGCCAAGAACTTCAAGAACTACTCGATTCTCCCACGAAAATGAAAATGAATCGGATATATGAGCAGCTCATGAGCTAGAGAATGCAATGGTACCACATGCATACCTCAAATCCTTCTATTGAGCTCATATTTGAGGGAGGAAGAGAAAGTTTGAGAGAGAGGGGGTGCTCCTCTTGCCTTGGCCAGTTGGAGCTTGGGAGAGGGAGCTCGGGAGCAGGTGGGAGAGAGAGAGGGAGGGAGTGGGCTGCTGCCCATAGAGAGGTGGGGTGGTTGGCCCACATGTGGGGCCCACGTTTTAGAGAAAATGGGTCCGTTTTGACTGCGAATTTCATTCTTTTCCCTCCCAAATTTCTTTTCTCTCATCCAATTAACTTTTAACGAAGTGCATTAGTATTTTGAATTATAATTACGCAAAATTAAACATAATGCTTAAAAAACATGATTATGCTTGATTGCGTGATTAAGGATTTGGGACGTGACAGATGTTCACCAGATTATCCGATGCTAACAGAAAGTTTGGGTGGTTGGTTAACGGCTAGATTTGGATCTTTAGCCTATATATACCCCCTCACTTGGTCCAATATGAGTCTCTTGCGACCCCATAAGAGCTCATAAACTGTGTGTGTCATCAAGAAGCAAGAGAGTGCACTTGAGTGAATTCTAAAGTTCTTAATTGAAGGTTAAGGGCATATTTAGTGCTTGGAGAGTAGTAAGTGTGCAACTAGCTGTAGTCTAGGCTTGATCTTGATCAAGTAAAGCTGTTATTTTGTTACTCTTGGTGGTTGGCAATACCTAGCCGGTCTTTGGTGATTAGAGGTGTCTTGGTGAGCTCTTGGAGTTCTTGTAAGAGCCTCGTGAAGAGCTATGTGCTTGGTTTGATGCCTGCCAATCTAGAGATGGAGAAGTGACAATCATGAGTGAGCACTTGAGACTTCGTGACTCAAGGGGGAGCGATATCCTTTGTGGATGCTCCAACGAGGACTAAGGGGAGTGCCAACTCCTCGATACCTCGAGAGAAAAATCGGTGTTCTCTTTTCCATCTCCTTACTTTCCCGTATTTGTATTTTAAGTTTTACTTTCCGTATTTATTTTGTGTTCTAGCTTGCTTGTTTTTCATGCTTCCATCTAGTTTGATTGTGTAGTCGTATTTCAATTCATTTAGGCTAAAATTGCTACTTATTCTAAAATTCGGTAGGAGTAATTTTTTTAATAGCTCAATTCACCCCCCCCCCCTCTTGGGACATTTGATCCTTTAAAAAATCCATTCTTCACCACATCTCTCGTGCCAAAGAATTTCCTCATAATGATAAATATTCTCTAGTTCACCCTCTAATTGATATCTGACCCTCCATTCATGAGGACTAAGTGCAACTATATCCGCTTTTTGTTCAAGAGTCTGTATTTTCTGTATCAACTCTTATTTTTGCCTCTTCATCTGGCTTCCAAGGTTTGCTCCCCACCCTTTGCAAGCTCTCCTAAGAGAACTTTTCATCTACTTCCAGTAGTCCTGCACTTGGAGGTCCCCTCTTTCAGATAGTTTGCTTAGCAAAAAATCCTCGAAACCTTCTTGAGTAAGCCATGCTGATTCAAACCTAAAAATATGTGTTTTAAGCTTCTTATCTTCGCTTGTGTCAACTATAATATGATTATGATCAAAACCAATTCTCAACAAAGAGTTACAAGAAGCGAGAGGGTAAAACTGATCCCATCCTTGGGTGGTAAAATCTAACAGTGACCTCTTGCTTATTTGTCCAAGTGAATCTACTACCACCTTTATGCATCTCTCTTAAAGCAACATCATCAATAAAAACATTGAACATATTCATCCAAGAGAAAACTATATTATCAGAAGATTTCTCATGTGCGTATCTGATGAAACTAAAATCCCCTCTAATCAATAAACGATTGTTTCCAACTGAACTGGTCTATAAGCATTTATCACCTCCTAGACCAAATTATCTCTTATACTCTTGATTGTGACACTAGAAAAGAAATCACCACTATCCATCTCAATAGCATCTAACGCTTCCTCTCTAACACCAGTCAAAGTCCCACCATAATGACCTTGAGCAGCAGTCCAGTTCCAAGAGAAACAAATGGCCATTAACCAGCTCTCTCAGTTCCCTAATGGTGTAATCAGCTTTAATAGTTTCCGGAAGGCAAAGGATGTCCACTCTATGCAAAGTCATAAGGCCTTTTAGTTGTCTTCTTCTCCCTTTAGCTCCCAAACCTCTAATATTCCAAAAGAGAATTATGATGATTTATTCTTTTTCCTCAGCCCCATCTTCTTTCTATGCACAACCTTTCTTGTTTTATTCTTCCTTACTGGCTCTAAACCTAGAGAGTGAATCCACTCTAAATCCCTCTCCAGATTCAACACAGTTTATTTGTTGCAGTCCACCTCCATCTCTTGAGATTTACCATTGCTCATCTCATCAATCTCCTCAATTTCAACCTCTGATTCAGAGATCAATAACTGCCATTGTATCCTCCTTTAATTGTGAAGTTTGCTAGAGGACACCGTTCTTTTATAGTTTGGCTACTGGAGACCATTCCTTTGTTGTAATTTGTCAGACACTCGCTTTGTGCTAGAGGGAGAGAGAAAGTAGGTGTGTAGACAGAAATGCCCTTGTATCCTCCTTGAAACTAGCTGGGAGAGGGGCGTCGGGGATATGGAAGCCGGCCAGGGAGGAAGGATACGCCAGTGAAGATGAGCGGCACGGCGCAGCGTGGCGGGCAGCCAAGCGGCGACAGTCGGGATGACGCATGTAGGCGGCTATGTAGGAGGATGTGCGGGGCAACAGGATTGCAGGAGGACGTGCGGGGTAGCAGGGTTGCCCGCACCCGTGCACGGTTTAGCAGCTCACAGGGAAGAAAAGAGCTACAGGCCGGTTGGGCGGCGCAGAACATGGTGGGAGCACGTGCAAGCACGGCGACGGCGTGGTCATTTCTGCACGCGGGTAGCGAAGGGTGTGGCGGCACACGGGAGCGGTCGGCTGCTCCCCGCCTCCATCTCCTTGTTCCCACTACCGAGCCAAACAAGAAGATAACGTGGAGCTCAGCGGGTTCGCGGTGGAAGGACCTCGCCGGCGGCACCCATAGCACCAGCGCTCAACGGCAAGTCTAACCAGGGGGTTCTCGACCGGAGCACAGCCGACGGCGGGGAGGCCGCACGGTGGCGCTTGGCCTTCACGGTGAAACCCGTGACGGCGACAGGCCAGAGCCAAACCCATACTCGCACGAGCATCTACACACCGAGGCGAAGATCACCAAAATAGATCTCGATGTGGAGAAGGGCTGGAGCAGTGTGTCGACGGTGAGATCCTTGGCGGAAGTTAGCAGAGCTCGGCGGCAACGAGATCTTCAAGTCCTGCACGGTAAGATACAGACCCAGGTCAAGAGGGGGTTAGGGAGGTGTGCATGGGAGCGTAGAACATGTTCACAAAGAGAATCGGCCAATGGTTCACTGACCATGGTGGATTTGGTGTCAGTGTGGAGGTGATCTCGTGGCTGAGACCAAGTAAAAAGGTCAGCGCCCGTGGGAATGCAACAGAGAGATGACAAACCGGCGACAGAAATGGAACCTGGAGATCGTGAGCGACCTTCCTGCAGCGGCTCGTCGATGGTTGAGCGGTGGGCGGCAGGGAAAAGCTCGGCGACTACGGCAATGGTGGTGGCGGCTGCAGAGAAGTGGAAGAAGGGGAGAGGAATCGAAGTGGGGCCCAGCTGTAAGATGAAAGGAACCAAGGGCAATTCTGCCTTTGGAGCATGTCCCACCCCCCCCCCACCCCAAAAAAATGATTAAAATATTCAATGCAGTGTCCACCAGCAAATTACCACAAAGGAATGGTGTCCAGCAGCAAAACCATAAAAGAACGGTGTCCTCTAGAAAATTTCACAATTAAACTGTGTCCTATAGCAAATTTCCCCTTATTTGAATCGTCTAATTTCTCTCTAGCTTCAGCAAGGGCTGCCCTAGCTATCTCTTTAGCTTGAATAGTAGAGATATTTTTATAGATTATTTTTTCATCATTACCCATATTGATCTTACAGGAAAGAGCAACTCTAGCTAAATATAAAGGATCAAAAGAATTGAAAATAGAAAAATAATTATGTTTAGAAGTAACTGAAATGTCATTCTTCTGTTTTTTGAGTGCCTCTGCTTTTAGGTGAACAAGAGCACCATCATCAGCAACTCTAGAGCTTATTCTCTGAGCAACCACAGGACCCACTCTTCTTTTATATGTCACATGTGTAAATCCTTCCTTAAGACCATCTGTATTCTCTTGAGCAGATGTAAGAACAGACTTATCTTTCACAGAGCAATCCATCTCTGCAGCTTTCTCAAGTTGAGTCAGCTGAGCATCTTTTTCTGGGTTTAGCTTCATCAGTGGAGCTAAAGCTTTAGCTCTTTCTTCCACTTTAGCCTCCACTTTTAGCATATTTTCCTTCTCCCTCTCCCAAGTGGGTCCACTTCATAGTCCACTTGTTCCTCTTATACTTCCTCCTCTACAGTCAGCTGAGTAAATTCTTGAGATTCATTTAACTCCAAGTGATCATTAATCTCTTCCTATGTCACCTCTAGCTTGTCTTCACCTTTCCCCAAATCCTAAGTCTGTGTTATGTCTATTGTTATCCCATTGGTGCCATTATCTTTATCCTTCACATTTAATGTCTCTTTTTGTAGATCATCAGTTTTCTCACCCCCAACATAATGTTTTTACTGCTAGTATTGTTGTTTCCTCCCTTGTTGATCCCATCATCCCCACCTTGTGTCTGCATCAATCTTACAAAACCAGAATCATGACTTCCTCCAGATTCCCCTCTAGAGTCCTTTCCCTCATCATCATCTTTGTCATTGTGTCTGTCAAATTTAGAAGGGGGATTATCATGTGGAGGAGGAGGATTATGCTTGCCAACATGCTCCACTGAGAATTTAATAAAACTCTAAATAAAGTGAAATCAATTTTAAAGATTCTCTTAAAATACGTTTTACACAAGAAAAATATGTGTTTGCATGTTACACTTTTCCTTAATATGAGTTAATAACTGAGCCACACATTTCAATTTTTTTCATTTTTTTCAAACTTCCTCCCTATAGAATATGATGCAAACGACATTATTTTTGAATTTTTTTTTTCACATAAGGTCTTAGAATTGTGTCTAGTTTTTTTAAAGATTTTTTTGATTTTTTTTATTTTTTTCGAATTTTTTGAATTTAAATTTCGGTTACCGTTCGGTTTCTGAAACCGAACCGGACCGAGAAGGTCGGTAACCGCGATTTTTGAACGGTTACCGACGCATTTATGAACCGTGATCACACCCAACACTTCTTTGTTGTTACCAACCTTTTTCCCATAGGGAATATGTAGGCTGTAGAAACACATCCCTGTAATACCAAAACCACAAACCCTGAGACCTCTTTTCTCTGGACATGATGTGGCTTTGTGTCCAGTCTTCTTGCAACTATAGCAGAGGGTAGGTTTGGTGCAGACAGCTCTGTGATGTCCAGTCTCATTGCAATTATAACAATACATATTAAAAGCATTGTCACCAAAGTTCTTTCCCTTACCCTCATGCCCCACATCTCTTAGAGATTTTGAGAAATCTACCTCACCCTTGCGCTTCTCCTCTTGATCTCTTTTGAGCTTGTTGCGAAGCTCATGCTCCAACTCTAAAGAATTTCCATCTCGCTCATCAGGTTGCCTTTTGTTAGTCTAGCGGAAGTCCCCCCCCCCACCACCTAGGTCTGAGCGCATAGATCGATCCTCTCCAACCTTCTGTAAATCTGGATCCCTATCAAATTTCTATTGCCTCTCTCGATTGAAATTTCTCTGACCATCTCCACCAAAACTAGAAGAGCCATCTCTATTGAAGTTGGAAGGGCCATCTCTACCCAAAAAATCAGAACCATCTCTACCATAGTTGGGGTTACCCTCTCGGCGAAGTTGTTGATCTTTGCCAAATCGTCGCCGATCTTCACCATCTCTACCCATCAGAGGCCCATCCCTTCGATTTGGATCAACTCTCACACCAGATCGAAAGGAGGGACCAACCAACGACTTCTCCTTCCCTGAGTTGCAATTCAGCTCGCTTCTAACCACCACCGTGAAGGATCGAGAATCAACTCTACATTGCACTGCTCGAACGATTCACCATGCCATCGCCCCAAATCGCCAGATCTCCTTCGGCTTTGCTTGGGAACCTAGAACCACCGCCTCGAGCGCTTTCCCACTCAGAACCCACACCCAGAACCCTCGTGAGTTCGACCAGGAATGCCCATATATGTCGTCCACACAAGTACCAAAGGCCATGGGCTGGGCCAGAAAACCAGAAGTATCTGGGCTAACCAATGGGCCCCCGTCTTGGTGTGAACTCGAAGATACATCAATGGCATCTTTCTCCTTCGTCACAACCAAAGATTCCTCATGTACAGAATCAACTCGAACATTTCTTAGCTCAAAACTCAATCTCTCCCTCAAATCCATCGGCATCGGCGGTAAACTTCCAAAAGTGATCGCCATGGATTTTGGAGAACTAGCCAACGCGCACCGATTGACATCCTGCACAACTCTATTCTCACCTAGACACTCCATCCAAATTCAAGAAATCAGCTGCAAATTCGATGATGAATTACTCTGACTTTCAAACCCTAGCGCGCGTTGTGCCGAAATCGGCCAAAAACGTGCAGTCGAGGTAGCAGGGAAGGCATCAATCATCGCACGCCCCACTGTCGACCACTCCTCCATTGGATCTTTGGTAGAATCGTCGGGACTCCCTTCCGTCAACACTTTCTCTCGCGATGCCAGGATCGCCTCTCTAAAATCCACTCCCCCCATGCCAAGATCTTAATCCAAGTATTTTGCCGTGCAATTAGCAACGAGCGACCAAGATTTTGTTCAGTGTTGCAATTGGGTCCGTTGGCTGTCGGATTGTAATCGTGCGACCACTGCGAGATTAGCATATGATCTCAGTCCATGCCAAGACAAACTGAAACTCTGAAGTTGTCCAAATTACAACCTCAAACTATTAAATTTGCTAGCAGCCTCTGCTCCGACAAACCCGGCCTTTCATTAATTTTATCAAAAATCGAATCCTACATCAACAATGTCGATGGAATCTAAGGGTGGCTAAATTTCTCATATTTGAATTGGCTCGGCCAAAATATGGCCACATTCTAAACAACGAATGTTGTCATGAAAATTTTAGCTTTCCTCCTAAAGTTGATGTTGCCTACAGATTGATTTGCTATATGTTACGAGGACACAATCAACCAAGCAATTCGAACTCGTTTCGCATGAAATCCCACCCTACAAGTTTTTTTTTTCTCTTCCTCCATAGTCTGGTTGCCCATTTTCCTCCGGACTGGTTTCTACTCCACCCGGCCTCCCACACATTATCTCTCTCTGTTCCTTTGAAAAAGTCCAATTCGTCCCTCTGAACTTGTTACAGAATCTGATCCCCCCTCGAACTCAAAAACAAATAATTATACACCCCTCAACTCTCAATATTGGGCAAACTACCACCCTCCACTCTTTTTACCCTAGTTTTGCGCCACGTCACCTGGTTTTCGTGCCATGTCCCCAAACCGAGCCCACCTATCAACCTCCATGTCTTATTCCTCCTCTCCTCTCTATCCCTCTCTCTGTCCCAATTGTTGTCATCCCCACCTCCTCACCCCCGCGACGCTGGCAAATGTGGCCGGTGCCAACATCTGCACAACTGTTGTGTAGCATCAGCTGCTCCCTTGGCTCAAGATGAGGACATGGAATTATGGGGGCCACCATTTTAGTCACTGCAGAGCGAGAGGTAGAAGATGAGGAGGGGCTCAACGAAGATGGTGACGGATTTTGATGGGCTTCACGGTGGCGAGCTGCGGACGAAGATGCTGATGGGTGGACCCAGTCTAGGTGATGTGGCACAAATATTAGGTGACGTGGCACAAAACCATAGTGAAAAGAGTGATCAGGAGTTGATGCGTGTATAATTTCTGGTTTTCGAGTTTTCAAGAGGTAAATCGGATTCTGCGACAAATTAAGGGGTGTGCAAACTAGACTTTTTTTCTTTTTCTTTTTTACATGTGTGTCTGTCTGGATTTATGTCCCAATCAGCCGAGCACTCACTTCTGTTATTTGTTAAAGGAGAGCTAGCGCACCATGAATCCATGAAGTACTCCAGCTCCTGCTCCTGCCATCAAAAAATAAAAACCTCCTTCCCCTGCTCCTGCTGGTAGAAAATATAGTAGAATCTTCTTCGTCTCCATCCTGTTGCTCTTGGTCAGTTGAGAGGATAATGATCTGGAGGAGTCGAATCATGTGTGCGATGTCCGACTAAGGGGAAAAGAAAACAAGATTCCCGCAGTTGCTATCAACGAGGAGGAGCTTTGGCTTTTGCTTTGGGGAGGAAAATTAGTCCGAACCTCCCTTCACTGCGACACTGCGAAAAAGGAGGAGCAAGTTCCATGGCTTCCACCTTCGCCGCCGCCGCTCTCCTCCTCCACTTCCAGTTGCAGTTGCTCCTCCTCCTTTCACCGTCCGCTGCCCAGCCTGGTGAGCCCTTCCATCCATTCTCGTCTCCAAAGATTAGATTTTGTCTAGGGCGGCGCCGTCCTTTTTCTGCTTACACATTTCATACTCATAGCCATAGATGGGCAAATATTCCAACTTTTCAAGGAGATTTCCCAAATTGCAGGCAGCATGTGCATGACCACAGCTGCAATTGTTTGATTTCCCCCACAGCTTGAGCTTGCATTACATACATCTAAGCTAACTAGGTTAACTAAGCAATCAGGCTTCCCAGACGACACTGTTGTAACCTCACATAACCATCCATCTTGCCCTTTCGATCCTGCAGGTTTCATTAGCTTGGACTGTGGGGGAGCTGATGATCACACAGATGGCATCGGGATCCAGTGGACTTCTGATGCTAACTTCGTCTCCGGTGGCCAGACAGCACAATTGTTGGTCCAGAACGACCTGCAGAAGCAGTTCTCAACGGTGCGCTATTTCCCCGCAGACAACCGGAAGTACTGCTACACCATGAACGTCAGGAACAGGACACGCTACCTCGTCAGAGCCAGTTTCCTCTATGGTAACTTTGACAACAGCAATGTCTACCCAAAGTTCGACCTCTCCCTCGGAGCAACTTCCTGGTCCACCATTGTAATCGATGATGCAACCACCCCAGTAGTCGAGGAAGCAGTCATCTTGGCCGCTGCTCCGACACTCAGTGTCTGCCTCTCTAATGCTAGTACAGGGCAGCCCTTCATTTCTACCCTTGAGCTTCGCCAATTTAACGGTTCACTCTACTACACCACTGATGAGGCTCGCTTCTTTCTTACACTGTCTGCAAGGATAAATTTTGGCGCAGAAAGTAACGAGTCAGTCAGGTACTACTACTGCACAACACCATACTCATGCCTTTACATTGTCGATAGCTTCCAATCAGAATTCAAAGCTAGAATTCTGTGTCCAAATTTAGATTTACTCTACTTATAAACTTAACATTAACAGTTTACAGAATATCGTGTGAGTAAAACTACGGATGGGTGTAATTTTGTTATGATTCTCTTTCCTGATGAGGTCAAAGGTCTACTGTACTGTGTGATTGTGTGCTGTGCTGCCACATAACAAAGTTCTAATCATACTTCACTTTACTGTCATGACTTCAAAATTATAACCAGAATTATGTTTCGTTTCATGCAAAAGAAGACTGAAGGGTACTGTTTCTTGTTGCACAGATACCCTGATGATCCATTTGATAGAATATGGGAATCGGATTCTGTGAGGAGAGCAAATTACCTTGTTGACGTTGCTCCAGGGACTAAAAGAATATCAACTGCAAAACCCATATTCGTTGGTACCAACGAAGAACCACCTGAAACGGTCATGCAAACAGCAGTAGTTGGCCAGGATGGGTCCTTGAACTACCGCCTTGATTTGGAGGGCTTCCCAGGAAATGCATGGGGAGTCTCATATTTTGCAGAAATCGAAGATTTGGCACCAAATGAAACTAGAAAATTTAAGTTAGTGATCCCAGGCATGCCAGCATTCAGTAAACCAACCGTTGATGTGGAGGAGAATGCTCAGGGGAAATATCGTCTGTATGAACCTGGCTACACGAATATGTCACTTCCTTTTGTTTTCTCCTTTGGGTTCAAGAAGACGGATGATTCTTCAAAGGGGCCAATTTTGAATGCCATGGAGATTTACAAATATGTCCAAATTACTATGGGATCTCAAGATGGTAAGGAATTGTGCACATTTTTGCTACTGTTTCTTTTCCTGGCTAGAACAATCTTATGTTTCAGCATTGTACAATAAACAAGAAATCCACTTTGGTACTAAATTGGTGTATGTAACATTCACAGCAAATACCATGGCTAGTTTGGTATCACGATATTCACAAGAAGGTTGGGCACAAGAGGGTGGTGATCCGTGCTTACCAGCATCATGGTCCTGGGTGCAATGCAGTTCAGAAGCTGCTCCAAGGGTATTCTCAATGTATGATAGTCATATTGTTCTGCCTTCAATTTTTTGTCTTGCTTAATGTAATAGTATTTGACACCGAAGAATTGTTTCTTGCAGCACATTGTCTGGGAAGAACATTACAGGAAGTATCCCGGTGGAACTGACAAAGTTATCAGGGCTGGTTGAGCTGTAAGGACTGAATAGTTTATATTTGCCTTCTGTAATTATTTAGCTTCTGTTGTCTGATCTACTTGTTTCTGTTAATGCAGAAGGCTCGATGGTAATTCATTTTCTGGCCAAGTTCCTGATTTCAGCGAATGCCACAATTTGCAGTATATGTGAGTTTCCAGATATTTTGATAATATGTTATTCCGAATTTATTCTACTAACACAGGGTGTTTTTTGCCATTCCAGTCACCTTGAGAACAATCAATTAACTGGTGAATTGCCACCTTCTCTGGGAGATCTACCTAACTTGAAAGAGTTGTAAGTTCGACATCTCTGTGTGCACTTTGTCATTCCGTTAATTCATTCCACAGTTTAGAGGAAGTATAGTATTTCTTCTTTTTTCCTTTCTGACTTTTCTCTGTTTGTATTCACTTCTGTTGTTTTTTCTGCTCAAGAAACTCGAATGACCATTGATGCTAGTGGTTTAGTCTTTTTTCATACAAGTACAACTGTTCAAGGGTCGTTATGGAAACAAACGGACTGCTCTTATGAGCTAAAACCTTTGCAGGTATGTTCAGAACAACAAGCTGTCCGGACAGGTTCCAAGAGCACTTTTCAAGAGAAGCATCATTTTCAAGTTAGTATCAATTTCCCTCAAGCATATTATTAATTTCAGATGTGCTTTTGAACACTACAGTGGCTTGACCAGCTTCATTCTTCTGCGGCACTAAAATGCTTCCATATGTCTATCAAATAGCTATGTTGTTCTTAGGATGGTCCCATCTGTTCTAATTTGTTACCTGCCTGTAGCTTCTCAGGCAACAGTGGCCTTCACATCGTAAACAATGGCCTTAGCCAGGCTGTAATAATTATTATATGTGTGGTGATTGGAGCCATTGTGTTATTGGGTGCTGCTATTGGATGTTATTTGTTTACATGTAGGAGAAAGAAGAAACCTTCAGATGGTATGCACTCTTTAGCTCAACTGATATGTCTTGTATTATGTAAGGGCATGCAGTGATTCTTTTGCCATCTGCAGACACTGTTGTTATTACAGCACCAGCAAAAAAACTAGGCTCATATTTCAGTGAAGTAGCTACAGAATCAGCGCACAGATTTTCTTTATCTGAAATTGAAGATGCTACTGAAAAATTCAAAAGAATAATTGGCTCTGGAGGGTTTGGCATAGTATACTATGGAAAGCTGACAGATGGGAGAGAGATTGCAGTCAAGCTTCTCACAAATGACTCCTATCAGGGCATCCGAGAATTCTTGAATGAGGTCTGTTGCTGTTCTAGCCTTATTTAGTTTCTCCTACAAGTGTTGAAAAAATAAAGATAGCTCTCATTTAGTACTGCTTGGAACTTGGAAGAACGAAACCCTGAGGTGAAACTAGAGCCTGGTATGCCAGGGGATTGTTTCTCCTGCTGAAGGTGAAAAAACTTGCATATCTTTATAGCCACAGTATATTTTAAAAAATAGTCAGATGCGACCCTTCTGTTTATCTTCCTGCGATTCATAATGAGCAGCTCCCTGAAGGATGTCATTTCAAGTGTTCTTGCATTTGTATCACTATTCGTGCCCATTATTGTCCTGTGTGTCTAGGTCTACTGAACAGCTGTATCACGAAAGAATTGCATGCACCATTTTTCATGCATGATTTTTCTTCTGCATGGTTATTGTGATGAATTAATAAGTTACTGGGATGAGTTCTTGTTTCAGGTAACATTGCTTTCCAGAATACATCATAGAAACCTGGTGACCTTCCTTGGTTACAGTCAGCAAGATGGAAAAAACATACTTGTGTATGAGTTCATGCATAATGGAACACTAAAAGAACACCTTCGTGGTAAGTTCCCTTCCCGCTGGTGGTAAATCTAGTTTGTAGAATCAACAGCAAACTGTCCATAGGTAGTTAGTGATTCTCTTACAAGCAAAATGTTCCTTGTATTGTTGCATTTTAGGATCTTTATGATTGCATATGAAGTGCGTTAGAGCTTGCTTAATTGATTGGAGCTCAAACCTGTGACTGGATCAAATTCTCCTTAATGATATATAAGCTTTTTGTTCTATGTTGACTTTGACCAATTTGTTACCTTAAATTGAATCTAAATATAGAACATTAAGAAATTTTAGTACTGCCCACAGATTGAGATGTGGTTGTCCATGCATCAGATATCTCTAGTTTACCTCCCAAAAGGAATATCTCCAGTTTGAGATTGATTATTCAATGATCAACCTCAGCAGCAACATGAACTGTTAGATGACTGCACCCCGTAGAAAAACATATACAAATGAGTGTAAACTTTTTGCTGGTGTTCACAGGAGCTGCTGATGAAAAAATAACCAGCTGGCTTAAGCGTCTTGAGATTGCAGAAGATGCTGCAAAAGGTCTGCAGTCTTTCTACTTTGCATTTTTCCTACTTGCAGATTAAATATGAACAATTAACCTGGCTTGCACTATTCTGAATGTAAAATTGTAAAAATCAGGCATAGAGTATCTCCATACAGGATGCTCCCCAACAATCATTCATAGAGACCTCAAGAGCAGTAACATTCTCCTTGACAAGAACATGAGAGCAAAAGTTGCAGACTTTGGGCTATCGAAACCTGCAGTGGACGGGTCTCATGTGTCAAGTATAGTTCGAGGGACAGTTGGGTATCTGGACCCAGAGTAAGGCGAAGCAATCCGAGGTGTTTCATATGATATGATTGTAACATCTGGTTCCGACTGAAAACTTTGATCTTTTTGTTGTGGATAGGTACTATGTGTCGCAGCAGCTGACAGAGAAGAGCGACATGTACAGCTTTGGCGTGATTTTACTTGAGCTCATCTCAGGGCAGGAGCCAATCTCGAATGACAGCTTTGGGCTCAACTGCCGGAACATTGTTGCGTGGGTAAGAGAAGAGAAGAGACTTTCTGCCCTAACATTGTTTCCTTTCTCCGACATTTTGTTCGTGAAATTGGCAGGCTCGAGCGCACATCGAGAGTGGGAACATCCACGCCATGGTTGACGAATCGTTGGAAGATGGTGGCTACGACCTGCAGTCGGTGTGGAAGATGGCTGAGGTAGCCATAATGTGCGTGAAGCCCAAAGGCGCGCAGAGGCCAGGCATCTCGGAGGTGCTCAAGGAGATCCAGGACGCAATCAGCATCGAGCGGGGACCCCAGATGCAACAGCAGCTCATGTCCAAGTCATGTGAGCAGAATGCATCATCCTTGGACATGCGGCCGGGTCTCAGATAGCTGCATCTGCATGTATGGCTTGTCTCAGTCCCAGACGAGGATTGCAGTTTCATCTGCTTACTTATTCTCTTGTCTTCCTTGAGTTATGGAAGGTCGTTTAGCTAGCAAGCAAACGGGAAGTTTTGGCAAATCATGTGTGCAAGTTTGAAACAAATCCTCGGTGATTGATCATTTGTTACCGAAATGAAAACAAAAGGCAAGAGATGATCAAGACGTGCTTTCTTTGTAGACAACGATATCATTCATCAAAGGCAGGCAGGCATCAATGGGAAATCCCAAATGTGATAGGATGGGCGACTACACTAGATGTTGTCTAATGGCCAGGTTTGGTACGATACTTAGTGGTTAACAGCAGATACCTAGTGGTTAACAGCAGATGACTTGTAAACCTCCTTTAATACAGTAGCACCCAACAATACGCATGTATCTATTACATATTTAAGGTCCAAGAATCAGAAGCCAATCAGAGTCGAGGACTGTAGCTAGTGTAACAATGCAATGGGTCCTGCATATGTGTGCATAACACAGTTACTATATATACGTATATTTACATGTATAGTATAATTTTCATTTTCGCCCAGGGATCAAGGTACTGTAGCAATAGGTCCTACATATGTGTGCATATATACGGTCACTGTACATGTATATATATATATATACGCATATAATATAATTTTCATTTTCAGAAAATTCCAGAAAAATGTCATAATGAATATTAGTTATATTGATAAATCATCTGAGATAATCTAAAATGCAAAGAAAAATATCTTAAAAATATGAAACAAATTCTGTTAGATTCATATTACTGCCATTTACATATTAAAATTATATACATGCATAAAAATAGTATTGTTTTTCATATAATTAAATGAATATATTAAATATTGATAAATTTATAAATAAATATTGAGATGTCCAAAATTAATAAACTCAATTTTTTATCTTCTTTTATCATGCTCCGTGCAAAAAAAAAAAAAGGCATGGCTTAGACACACCAATCCGCATGTATTTTTTTGTCAACAAAAGCTCAGCCCCTGTCTTGTGCACCAACAAAAGGAGCAAGTTACAGAAACAAATCATGTACAAACAGGGGACTCTTACTTTTGGTTTCTCAACCCACGACAACATCACCAATAGGTTATGGACGACACAAGAAACCCAGATGTTTCATACACAGTTGATTCAATCTTCTCAAGCCAGCTTATTGAGCTTTCCTTCCCTCACATAATACCTGCAACCACAAACCACATGTATATATGTACTTCATCGGCCACCTGCTGTTCTGGACGCATCTTTCCTACAACTTCGCATGAAAGAGAACCTGATGAACAAGCAATAAAGCAAAGGTTACTAAATTGAAAGGGCTGTAGCAAGTAACCTGCAAATATTACATATTAACAAAGAATGACGTCCAAATTCCACCAACTCAATAGTATAGCGACATGCATACCTGGTATTTGGAAGGACTGGACAAAAACTCAGGTTCATGTTGGTTAATTTGAATCCACTCCCTCCAAATAAAACACTCATGTGCACAGCACCATTATCCAGCTGAGGTATACTATGCTCTGTGCAACCAGTTATTTTCAGAACCAGAGAAACGCCCAAGTTAGAAGATGTCAGATCAAAGTCCCATCTCCCGGACAATCACATTCCAAATGCTCTGTTATAAACAATATTTGAACCCAGCATGTGCAAGTTGTTCGCTTCAGTTGGATACAGCATCCTCGACATGTCTGACATGGGAGCATTGTTCCCTTGTCTCAAATCACTCCAGCCATCCCAGTGACCATTTGTAAGCTGTGGGTTTCTAGATTGTTGGGGTGGCATCTGTGCATAAGGGGATAGAGAACCATGGTTCTGTGGTAAAAGTCGGGATGCCATATAATTATCATTCATAAGGTTGAATGCACCTTGACTATGCTCTGTGAATCTCGTGGTTTCATAAGACTGCGCATTCTGTTGCATGAGTAACTGAACCATCGGATCATTATTTGATGTTTGCAACTGTGCTGTAAAACCAGGGGTATTTTTCATCTCCAGCCCGGAATCGCCAGTTCCAGGGATCCGCCCTTTGCCCACAGCTAATATAGCAGGATCAATAAATTCTATGTCACTTGTGTGTCTGGCTAACTGAGGTTCATAATGATTGGTGTTGCCACCCAAAAGATTATCACGGAAACGAGTTTCTGCCAAGTGCCGCGAAAGTGTGAGAAATTCAACTTGCTTTAGGAGAAGAAGCAAAAAATATTGAGACAGTAAACAAACCTAAGTATGTTGAGCCATACACCTGATTAGACCCATCCTGTGATGAAAATCCAGAAGAAAATGCAGGAGGGAATCTAGAAGGGGGATTAGGCCCATCCTGAGATGAAAATCCAGAAGAAAATGCATAAGGGAATCTAGGTGGGGGATTAGACCCTTCCTGAGATGAAATTCCAGAAGAATATTCAGAAGGGAATCTGGGTGGGGGATTAGCCCCTTCCTGAGATGAAATTCCAGAAGAAAGTGCAGTAGGGAATCTAGGAGGGGGAATAGACCCATACTGAGATGAAATTCCAGAAGAAAACCCAGGAGGGGGATTCAAACCATCCTGGGATGGAAATCCAGAAGAAAATCCAGGAGGGGGGACTCTTGCTGGCACTGAAAATCCAGGAGGTGCAGATATTTTAGACCTTGATGTGCCTGAGAAATCAAATTCTTCATAAGTTACAATACATTAAATCACAGAATTATAACCAATAGATCAGCAATCCATTTGCATGAGTTAGAATATTTACCAATGCTCAATGAAAAAAAGTGTGGCACACAGAATAAGATAAAAGAGAAATAATGAATCCTATCGAAAGCATTCAATAACAATATTAAAACACATCATTCTGCTCAGTCAGGCACAGAAGTCACAGGTATCATAGTACTCACCAGTAGTAGTCATATCCGACAGAGCAAGAGGGTTGCTATTTGAAAAATCATTCTCTAGGGAATGGAATGCAAGGCCATTCTGACAAACATTTCCACGAGAATTCTGGGATAGCAAACTGAAATTCTGCTCACTACCACAGTTTCTGAAAGATAAATCTAAGAAGTTTCCTTGGTTATCCTGTCTAGCAAATGAAAATCTAGACTCTTTGCTGCTGGTTCCTGATTTCCATGAAGGCACGGTGAAAGGCACATCATTATTTTCAGATTCTCTAAGCATCCTAACAAAATTGTTAGCAGTCGAGTACGACTTATCCCATGGATTAAACTCTGATGACAAGATATCAGAAATTATTCTGCTCTCATCCTTATTTACACTTACAGTCTTGTCAAAACTTCCTACGCTATCAGTTCTTACTGAACCCATTGCTCCAGGCTGATAATTTTCCATTCCAGGATGCCCAGAAACATTACCAAGTGTATATACAGTTCCTAGCCCATCTTGACCTCCATTTAACAAGGCATAAGTGTTGTCAGTTGAAGACAACAACAAGGTCTGCATCATTGAGGAAGTTCTACTGCCAATCGTCAATGTAGGGTTACTTTCTTTATCATTCCGCAATGAAGTATGTGATGTGTTAGAAAAACGGTCAAATGATGGATATGATGGTAGGTCTGAACCATCCAGCAGCGTAATATGATGTTTGTCAGTGTTCATTGAAGAATTTACCGTATCATTCAAAGGAGCCACACTACAACTTTGCAGCTCTGAACTCCAATCAAGATGCTTATCAGAACTATATTGACAAGAAAGAACAGTGTCCTTATTTTCTGAAGGCAGGAGCTCAGCAAGCTTCAAATGAGATTGGTTCTTGTCAAAATTCTGACCCACGGGCACCGCAATAGAAGTGTGTAGCACTGCATCTGGTTGTTGATTTCCTGCCATACTCTGAACCTCATCTTTGCTATCTAATATTACTGAAGATATCCGAACAGATAGCTTCTCAATATCAGTGTCCCTAGGTCCAATATCTTTCAATATTTTCTCACTGGCAGCATGATTAGATTGGCAGTTTACATCTTTTGAAGTAGGGCTTTTAGGAGCAATATTGGTAACTGGGTGGTCACCATCACCAGTCTTTACGTCTGATTTAGATACTGCTAGACTTGAAACAAAATCTGAAGGACTTTTGCTGGTACTGTTTACTGTTGTGTCTTTCTTAGGTAACATTGGTGACTTAGACGCTAGATGGGTTAGCTTTCCATTTCCATTCACAGCTTCATTTTCCTCGTTTCCTTTTGACATCACATCTGATACTACAATGTCATCATCATTCCAAGCTGAAGGTATTGTGGAGAAGTCTATGTCCAGCGATGACTCCAGTGATGATAGAGCTTGTATTTCCTTCGCAATACCAGGCTTATATGGCTCCACGGTTTTAGATGCACTGTCTTGTTCCGACACTTGCCATCCTTCAGACATGTTTGGTACTGTACTTGTATCGTCATTCCATGAAGAAGGTATTCTTGTATTTGAAATTGTTGAAGAACTTTCTGGCTCCGATTTTGATTTTGTAAGAGACTGTGACGATGTCACCCCGGTAGCTGTTGTTCTGGCATTCAAGTCACGATGCCCCCTGCAAATACAAAAAAAATCAGCAACGTAGTTCACATTTTCTATATATAACAAAAGACTCCTAGAGGTAGCATACCACGGAGCAGCTGGTGGAAGGATGGACCTCTCAGAACTACTGTTCGGAGGTGAAAGTCTGGGCTGGTTGGTGGTATTCTGTACAGAAGAAGGCCAGTAAATGCAGGAACATCATGTAAACCAACAAATATGGAGAATATCAACAATTTAACCTAGACCAGAAAGCAACATGAAATTAAAAAAAAAAAGACATGGCTTCCAATGCATTTTCACTTCAGTATAAAGAACATACGAGTGCTCCATTCTTGACTGCATGCCTGGTTGAAACCCCCCCACTGTAAGAGGAATCATCTGCTGGAGGAGGCAATAAAGTCCCTGCACGTCTTCGTGAAACACTGGATGCCATCTGAGGCACCCTAGTCCTGATAGGAATATAAAAGAGTGAATAGAAAGTATCAACTGAAACTATAAAAGTGTTGTTTTAGCACACAGGGACAAGAGTTCACCAAAGCAGTACTAAGATATTAACATCCGCATTAAAGCAGCCATACCATTTTCAAAATCAACAAACATGGAACACTAACAGCTTATACAGAGTAAGATTTTGCTGGTATGGCTCCAAGGAATATGCTTTCAACTAACTAGAATATCCAAAAGTAGAACAATAAAAGGTGATTTTCAAAAGCAACCGCAATGCCAAACGGAGCCACAGTATGAGTACAAGTAGCCTAGGCAGAAAAGGATAGCTATAGCCAGGACTGGCACGGTGGCTTAGAGCTAAAAGAGACGAAGCAAGCAGAAAAGGAAACAAATATTCCACAATGCCTGTCAAAAATAGCTCAGTACTACCTCGTATATGCTGAGATGATCTCATCTTTAGTGAAACTATCTTCCTGACTGCCTACGTCATGCAAATAGAGACAATCTGGATTTCCACATGTCTGAGAAAAATCAAGAAACACTCAGAATGAGAGCACCGGGTAGAGTACTAGTAGATGAAGCTATCACAATGAAGCAGCAATTTTACCACGTTCCGCAGCCATGCATGGCAATACTTCGTAGTACCAAAGCATGCTCTGCAAAGGTCAACAACCATTAGACTAACTATGTTGCGTAAAACGTCTGGAAGAGAACAAAGTATAGTAGCTCACCTTAAAACTTTTCCTTCCAAGACAAAATTGTGTACAGCTTGAATACACTGGATGGCCTCTTCTTCTTTGGCATAAGTAATATACCTGTACAAATTTGACAGTAATCAGCCATTGTTTAAATTAAGAGCTGAACTTCTGTATCTAAGTCCTATGCAAACAGAATACTCCCTGCAGTCACAAATAAGTGATGTTTTGGACATAGACACGGTCACCAATATGTACCTTTGACTGCTAGTTTCTATCGCAATATATTCACATAGTACAGAAAAATTATAATATTACAATAGTACTATTTAAGATAAACCTGCTCATATCATTTTCAAATATTCAATCTCAATATGTAAAGAGGTATTGATGGTCAAAGTTTAGATTCTTTGAATGCACGCAACCCAAACCATCACTTATATTTGTGACTGGAGGGAATAATTTGTTGCAACAAATCCTAAGAAAATCAATACCCAAAGGTTCTTAAACAGTTTAGCAGACCAAAATTAAAAGACAAAAGCATTTAACACATATGTAAGTCATTGATGGGCTAATGAAAGGTTGCAATCCTTGATCATGTAAAACAGAGAACCATGATTCTCTAGATCCTCAACAAATATATCCAGGAGAACTACAAAGCACTCAAACTAGAGCCTCAATTTGTATCTCCCAAGTTATTCTACAATCCATGCTTTCATATTTCTGGCATAACACAGTTTCCAAATATATCCAGCCAGTGTCTTGGGATTCCCAAAGAGAAATAACCCAGAAATAAGAAAACAAGTATTATATTTCCTTGGAGAACTACAAAGCACTGAAACCAAGAAAAATGTGGCAATTCATAAAGAGATGAATTCTAAGCAAAATCCAATAGGCAATAGCTACACATGCAGGATTACAGGTTCTGAAGTCAGTCCAGAAATATGGGAATGTCCCATCCATAAGAATCAGATGTATATCACCGATGATGCAGAAATCATGCCATGCTAAAATAGACACCTTGAATCTATCTGAAATCCCAGAATTTTACAGCAATAAAAAGCTACATCTGCTATGTTGGCTATGTTGGGTATCATGCATGGCTATGTAAATCAAGTGGCCCACACAGTTAACTAGGTCAGATTAACCTGAAAGTGACTGTGCTACTTGCAGGAGCATGGACATAATTGAAATCTCACTTTAATTTCCTACAACACCTAAGTATCAATGCTCTAGTATTAGGAAGAATAAGCAGTACAAGAAAGCATAAAACTTTGGAACATGCAATTGCAAAAAGGACAAAAATAATTATTAAAACTTAATAAGTTAATAATGTCTATGCATATGACCAGATCATGCATGTGTGGCATGAGGTTCAAAGAGGCATACACACTGATATTGTTGTTTGCTGATGCCTGCTGGGAAGGAGGCCCAGTTGGACGGGAAACTGAAACCTTCAGAACCTTCCCATACTGACCAAAGTATTCCCTGCGCTCAAGTACCTAAAACAAAAGGTAACAGTAGTGTTGATATGAGAACTAAAATTAAAACATATCACTCAACTTGGATGGATCTAGTTGTAAACAATGATATGGTGCTTACACTCTCATTGCATAAATTCGCAGGTAGCCCAATTATGTAGACCAGGTTTCTCTGGATAACCCTGACACTAGCCAGATGCTTCTTAGCTTCCACAGTTGCTGTTGCTGGTGCCTTTGGTTTGACCTTTTGGGTCTTCTGCTTCTTCTCTGCATTTTTCTCTGCCACCGTCCTGTTTCCATCAAAATAAACATAAGTTTGAACTTGTTATCGCGATACAGCTTTCACATATCAGTCAACTTTCACGCATGGGTCAAGTTAACTGAATTGTGATAAAAGCTGAAAAGGTCTATGCATGTTTTCTAAGCTAAAAGGATAATCCCAAATGCATGGAAGCATTTGGAGGGTGAAAGAAAGCATGATCGCTGAAAGTTTGAGACAGACCTCTCACAAGTGGTAGCCATCTTTCCAATCCTGTCCTTGTCGTAGGGTGTGCGGCATGCAGGGCAGCGGCCCTCTGTTTCCTCCTTCTCAGCCATATCTATGATGTGGTGCCAGCACCAGACACAAATCTGCATACAAAAAAGGACTGAGTAAATAGCAGCCTGTGAAGGGCATAGCGGCAAGGGGGCCACTGTGATGGATATGATAGGATGATTACATCGTAGCCGCATTTGCATGGCTTGAGCTGCTGGTCAGTGATGTCCATCTCCTCAGCACAGAGCGGGCAGGTGCGGTCTCCGTCGTCGCTCATGGTCGTCCTGATGGATGAGAAGTCAGAATGAAGAGAGACAAGAGTTGTTAGCAATCCAAATATGAGGAAGACGAACATGCCCCCGACCGGAACATATAAGACATACTGTAATAATTCCCTAAGCTATCAGGAACTTGAGATCCCAGGTATATTTGAGCACAGGAAGAAATACATCAAAGACTGAAGTGACACAGAAACAGAGAATATGGATTCAACCAAGTCAGCCATCCTATATCAATCAATCGGTAGAAACATATAAAGAAAAGCGGATTGCTGCGGGCAGACGCACCAGGGGAAAGAAAAATCCGAAATTCCGATCGGATTCTACCAAATCGCCAGGGAAGGAAGGCAATAGAAGAGCAAAAAAGAAAGGGAAACGCGTGTAGATGGAGGGATCGGAGGAACTCACATTGGAGGCGGACAGGCGGTCTCCGATTGCGGGATTCGGGGAGCCGGAGGGAAACCCTAGACGGAGAGGGAGGAGCCGGCGATTATTGAGGCGCGGGGGTGGGTGGAGTCAATCGAAGGAGGAGGGATGGATGGGTGGACTTGGTCCCTTTCCTGGCTTTGGTAGGGCAGGCGCGGCGGAGGCGACGCAACAGCCCAGGAGAGAGTATCTGTATCTGCGGTTCGGTTCCGCTGGGGAAGAAGGAAGAAGGAAGAAGAGGAGAGAGAAGCGCCGCCGCAGCCGGATCAGGCTTGTCTTGTCTGTGGCCCTTTTCCATTCCACCCCTCTCTCCATTTTTCTCTTTCTAGTGATAGATAATGGCATATCGCTGCTTCTTCTTCTTCTTCGAGTCGAGAAGTTAGACAAAGTGATCATAGCCCGACACTAATGATATGGTGATTTGCACCGATTCTTATTTTGAAGTGAGATCTGTTAGATTAGAATCGCTTGATTCTACAAGCAGAGACAGTTGTTATGAAGCCTGTAGATAAGAGAGGCGGAGCTTAATTCTACCAGCAGAGCTGATAACAATGGCAGTTGTTACGAAACCTGTAGATAGAGGAGGCGGAGATGATATGATAAGCACGAAAGAGATCATGTAGAACTATAGGTGTTCGGTTGGAGATTAAGAACAATCCATAATGTTTTCGATCCAACGGTGAACTAATGTTCATTTGTTGCAACCTTAGTATATAATGTGATACAGTCAGGAGACGTAACTTGATATTTACGTTTGTTCTCCATAAATCCAAATTTGATATTTCCACTTAAAATACATTCTTGAAATGAATATTTTTTTTAGAATTCTTTGCTACATTTTTAATTGTCCTATTTGATATATAATCTAAACTTTTTATTCGGCAATGTGACATGTGCATATGTGAGTCATAAACTCATATACATCATGAGCATGTGAATTTTTAAGAAGCGAATATATCTAAAATGGAGTCATGACTTAATCATATTATTGTTTAAAAAGATCTATGTACATAAAAATAATTAACATAGAAAGAAATTTAACACCACTAACTTTTAGATCTCTGGATGTTAAAATGTGTTTTTTTAAGACTCGGCCAGGTAGTAACCTTGTTATTGTCAATGGGGGGATTGGCCGCCATAGCTTGGACCAGAATTTTTTAGCAGGCCACATGAAGATTGCTGAAAATGCACGGTAGTCCAAAGTTGCTTTGGTGTACCACAAGAGAAAGTGTGTGACCGACTAGTGGACCCCACAAACACGCCAAGCGACATCCACCGATTCACCGGGTGCTATGCCACCGACTAGTGGACCCCACCAAACGCACCCCTCCACGAGATTTGTACGTTTTCTAGAGGGTTCAATTTGCAAAGACACCCGCCCCTGCAGCGAAGCAATCCCCGGCGGCGATGGCCTCCACCGGCGACGAGTACGGCGAATCGGAGGAGAGAGTTCTGAGCCACGGTGACGTGGTACTCATACGCTCCGACCTCGCCATCCTCCGCGGGCCCCGATTCATCAACGACCGCATCATCGCCTTCTACTTCGCCCACCTCTCATCCGTCGACGACCTCCTGCTGCTCCCGCCCTCCATCCCCTACCTCCTCGCCAACCTCCCTGACCCCGCCTCCGTCGCCGACCCGCTTCGCCTGGCCTCCCGCCGCCTCGTGCTGCTCCCCGTCAACGACAACCCCGACGTCTCCCTGCCCGAGGGCGGCTCCCACTGGACCCTCCTCGTCCTCGACAACACCAACCCCTGCGGTCCCCGCTTCGTCCACCACGACAGCCTCCGCGGCGCACCCAACCTCCCCGTCGCGCGCCGCCTCGCCGACGCGCTCCGCCCCCTGCTCCTTTCGAGTTCGAGGACGGTCCCGCTCGTCGAGGGGCCCACCCCGAGGCAACCCAACGGCTACGACTGCGGCGTCTACGTCATGGCGGTCGCCAGGGCCATCTGCGCCTGGTGGACCAACGGGCGTGGAGGGGGAGGAAGCGGCGATTGCGATTGGTTTGAGGCGGTGAGGAGGGAGGTGAACGCTGAGAGCGTCAAGGCCATGAGGACCGACCTGCTGCAACTAATCACTCGCCTCATCCAAGACAAGAACAAGGCCAAGTCAAGACAAACACTGACTGACTGAGGATGATGGCTGTGAGATCCAATCGATGCGAGGTAGTAGCTTAGCTGGTTAGTGATTTCTCAAGTTTTGTAGCTCTTGTTGAGCTTAATCACGGGGTTTCTTGCTCTGCTCTGCTTTGCTTTGCTTTTTGAACGATTGGTTTGGGAAGAAGAAGAACATGTAGAACATACACACTTGGGTAAGTGAAGTTTTGGCAAAACACACTTAAGTAAGCAGAGTTTTGAGCAAACTGTGCGGTGAATTGTTAAATTCTTGTGTATGATCAATGCTGCAATGCATTGCTACGGTGCTTATGTTTGCTACTTAGTTGGGTATGGATGGATTGGTGTTGGAGTTCATCTGTTCATGGGCTTATGCTTTATGACTGACTAATTCACTAGTACTATCTAAGATGAATTTATCTTCTAGTATGTTTTTGGATGATTGTAGATGCATGTGTGCGCGTGTGTTTATTGTTTGAATGCCACTTGAGAGTTGACAAGAGAGTCTGTTTTGTTGGTACAGCAATTCAGGTGTTGTTTCCTGAAACTTCTCTTCCCAGCAGTTTCAGAATTTCTGAGCTACATCACATGTGCTGCATGTCTCTTACTAAAGTGTTCCAGTGACTCAGTGAGTATGCATATCGTGTTGCAAGACATGTCTAGTCTATCATCCGTCCACATTGACCGTTTCGCCACAAAATGCAGTCTGTCGTTTCACCAGGAAATGCAGGCTGTGGGCGAGATAAATTCAAATCTTTTTGAATTGGGATCCATTATGTTCTTTAACTGTAGTTTATGCATTTCTGTTGGTTTGGTTTAGTATCAAATGTGCTATGTGAATTGGAATTCAGTTCATATTTTTCTGACTTCAGAAAGGAACTTCATGTTTTCTGATAATGACAAAAAAAAATTGACAATTTTCTGTAAGCGATACTTCAAATTCAAGCATCTGTCTGTCACCCGATAGATTATTTTGAACTTATTCAGGATATCATCATATGATCATGTTTCAACAATGTGCTAAACTTAAGTTGCAGGATGCTAGTTCAGGTACCACACTTGAAGAGATGGAAGTAGATGTAGAATAGGTCGTCTCCTGTGACCATCTGACAGCATGCCACACTGTCAGGAAGTCATGGGCAGCGTGAAGAACCGTTTGTAATATGATGGCTACAACTGGAGGAAGTATGGGCAGAAGCAAGTGAAAGGGAGCGAGTTCCCACGGAGCTACTACAAGTGCACTCACCCAAGCTGCCCTGTCAAGAGGAAGGTGGAGACAACAGTAGATGGACAGATTGCTGAAATTGTATACAGTGGTGAGC